>NC_136070.1:1262066192-1262106192 GCF_964261635.1 Lissotriton helveticus | reverse complement strand
ATACTATGCTTTAAAAACTAATGCAATTGAGTATGTATATAATCAAAAATTTGCTGTAGAATGCACCATTTGTCCCACATTTTCTTGGGGGGAGAACCGCCCCAAGCCCTCTTGCAGTAGTCAAGCTCCCTCGCTGCGCTTGCTACACATCGTATGGGGGCTGGTCTGACAAAATTTGCCAAGGTTGCTTTGGGTTCCCAGTCTGGCCCTGACAGTGGGGTGTTCATGTGTGCAAAAAGGGGGTGCACCATTATTTAGTGACTTTCCTGGAAACCCAACGTCGGGGACGAGCAGTAAGGAGTTGAGAAGCTGTGCCTGAGGTGTGCGAGCAGCCAGCTTCCGGCGCCGAAACATTAGCTTCCCTAAGCTGCTCTCCATAAAAGCTGTCAATTGACCAGAAAGAGACTTCCATTGAACTGATTATATTCTGGTTGGACAACCCTGTGATGTCGGAGCTACTAAATAGCTTCTGCTAGTTCTGTAATTATACATAATGTTTACGATGTCTGAAGTCCAGGGCCTCAGCTGATGGGTCATTAAACCAGGAAGCAGTTTCACACCAGAGGGCATTTCCTGAAATCGTAAGAACTATGGGCCCGATTCACAGAACTAACTTAAGACCAAATCCTAAACTTTTTTTTTTTTTTTTTTTTTTTTTTTTGTAGACCTTTATTGCACATAATACATATACACAGCGGTGTGCCTACAACCCACTGGTAGGGCCGGCCGCAATCAGTGCACCACCTGAAGTAGCTGAATTCGCATATAGTCATCATTAGCACAAGTGCACAGCATGAAAAGGCACAGCACGGAAAGGCACACCAAGTCGTCAAGAGGCAATGTTCAGTGTTCATTATAAGACTGCAGCCACATCGCTCTTATAGAATCTCGGTCTCATTTTACAGTTTTTTTGAAACAAACTCAAGTAACAACAATCCCCAACTCCCACCTAGTCGATCCTAGTTCCCGGTCCTAGTGAGTATTTCGAGTCTGTGAGGTAGAATGACAAAGATACACTCAACCCTTGAGTGGCAAGAAAGTTATCAGACAGGGCATACAGACTTGTCAAGTACTCCCATCATTTTACAAGAAATAGCAGGTACACAAATGGCATTTGGGCTGTGATAAACTCTCAAGGCCCATGTGGACCTCCTAGACAGACACGTGGATCGCTCGGACTAAGCACGACACACGGCATTCATTTTCGCGGGAAACACTCACTTAGGTTCACCCCCTCTGCCCAACGATCCGGTACTCCCACTCCCGGCGCTATCATCATCAGCTAGGGAAAGCATATATTGCGTATATGGAGCCCATATATCTCGTGGTCGTGCCTTCGCTGGCAGTCTCTCATAGTAACAATTCAATTGATCTCCTTAGTAAGCCATGTCATTCAGCCACAATTGTACATCAGGTGCTCTCCTCCCCCCCCCACTCCATAGCAACCCTTCGTTTAGCCAATTGGAGCGCCAACACAATGAGACGTCTCGATGTCGCAGCTATACCAGAAGCTATTCCCAGGAGGCATAGGCGTATATCCAACACAACCTCAGTCGACGTCATGGCAGTGAGCGCCTCAGAGACAGCCCCCCAGAAGGCATACACACGTGAACAGCCCCAGGCCAGATGTACAAAGTCAGCGCCATCCTCTCCACACCGGACACACTGAGCACTCACTCGGAGGCCATATCGAACCAGCTGGACCGGCGTGTAATACCACTGATACACAAACTTATAATGAAGAAGACGAAAATTGCCATTGGCCACGTATCCTCCAGTCATAGAGCAACATTCGGTCCATTCATCATCACTCAGTGGTTCTGGGAGACTCCTATCCCATCGAGCCCTGGCCAGAACAGCGCCACCCCCCTCATCTTCCTGCGCAGCCTGGTACAGTTTAGAAAGCAACTTAGCCCTGTCCGTAGTGGTGTAAAGCAATTGCAAAGCTCCAAGTGTCAACGGTTCCTCCGGATATGTAGGATACAGAGCATCAACAGCAGCCCGAAGCCTGACGTATGTAAAGGTAGACATAACTGCATTAGCCGAGTGGTCTGTCATAGCCTGTAAGGAGAGGAACGAGGCCCCAGGGAAGAGGTCCCCCATAGTATGTAGCCCAAAATCTGCAAACCTCCAATCTCGCCCGACACCGAGATTTCTGAGTGATAGAGAAGTGGCATAGCAGGCGCATATAACGGCATCCTGGCTGCTCGTCTGCCTAGTTCCCGCCAGGCGGTCGCCGTGACTTTCACCGTGTCAACCTCTCCTTTATCAAACACTGAATGATCATTAACTATCATGGCCCTCAGCGGCTTCGGCAGAACAGCACTGGCTTCGAGTGCCACATGCGGGGTATATGGAGGAGCATACAGCTAGTAGGTTGCAAAATGTGCTTGCGCACACAAATAGTATAACTTCATATCTGGTACAGCAAAGCCCCCCAGCTCGTATGGTTTGGTCAGTACCTCCCATGTTACACGCGGCTTCTTACCAGCCCAGGTTAGAGTAATCAGTAGGGACCTTAGTCTGGCAAAAAAGTACGATTTCAGCGGGACAGGGATGTTGACAAAGAGATAAAGAAACTTCGGCAACACCACCATTTTAATTAAAGACACTCGATCCGCCAGAGTCAGAAGGAGTCGTATCCAACGCGCCACCTGATCCTCCAGCTTAGAGATGGCCACTCCATAATTAGCCCTTATAATTTCTTGGCTGTCCCTATGTACCCAGATGCCCAGATACCGAACTGACTCTGTCGCCCATTCCAACGGAAATTCTAAGGGAATCTGGCAGGTAGCATCCGTGAGGGGCAACACAACAGATTTGTCCCAGTTGATGGTCAGACCGGAGTGGCGACCAAACTTGATAAACTCTCGGAGTATGGCTTCTAGGTGTAGAGCAGGTTCGCGCACATAAAGGACCATGTCATCGGCATACATGGACACTGCCAAAGACCTGAGAGGGAACTTCAGCGCCGCCTCTGCATACCTCTGCCTCAAGATACAGGCCAGCGGCTCCATCACAATAGCAAAAAGCAAGGGCGAGAGAGGGCAGCCCTGCCTCGTTCCCCTCTGAACCGGAAATGGGCTGGAGACATGACCATTGACCCTCACTCTCGCTATGGGCTCAGTGTACAGGAGAGTTACCAATGATGTAAAGAAAAAAGGCACCCCCATTCGGTGTAGTATGGCTATCATATATCTCCATGCCACTGAATCAAAGGCCTTGGCTGCGTCAAGCATGACAGCCACCGCAGCCAGCTCCGGCTTAAGCAGATGTAGCACAGCAAACAGAGCCCTCAGATTATGAGTAGTGGATCGGAGAGGTACGAATCCCGA
Source organism: Lissotriton helveticus (assembly GCF_964261635.1). Taxonomy (NCBI): domain Eukaryota; kingdom Metazoa; phylum Chordata; class Amphibia; order Caudata; family Salamandridae; genus Lissotriton; species Lissotriton helveticus. The sequence continues at coordinate 1,262,102,857 of NC_136070.1, read as the reverse complement.
TTGATCCGGCAGCACCATGACTGGGAGGAGTAAGCGCAGTCTCGTGGCCAAAACTTTAGCTATTATTTTTACATCGGTATTCATGAGGGAGAGAGGGCGGTACGAATCACATTTATTCGGGGGCTTTCCCGGCTTAGGCAGCGCTACCAGTAGCGCCTCTCTCATTGTGGTTGGTAGCCGGCCGCAGTCAACCGCCTCTTCCAAGACCATCGCCAAGTGTGGTATCAACTGATCTGCATATTCTTTATAGAATTCAGAGGGCAAACCATCCGTGCCAGCTGCCTTGCCATTTGGGAGAGCGGCTATTGCCTCTCTAAACTCCTCCTGTGTAATATGTTGCATAAGGAATTCCTGTTGCCCCCTCGATAACCACACCAAAGCGACGTCCTCGAAGTACCTATTTATTTCCTCCTCATCTGCCGTGTCCCTGTGCTCATACAGCTGTGCGTAGTGTTTTGTGAAGCAAGCCAGAATACCATCCGTGCTAGTCACTACGTCCTCGCCGTCTTCTATTTCTTGCACAGTGCAGTGACGCGCCCAGGGATCCCTCATCCGGTCCGCCAATCCCTTCCCCGGTCTGCCTCCCTCACCATAATATCTAGCTCTAGTGTGTTTGGACAGAAATTTCACCTCCTGCTCCGCCAGCTCGTTATATTCAGTGACTTTCGATCTAATGTCGGCTAATATTGTGTCCCCTGAGCATTCCTCCAGCTGTCGTTCCAGAACCAACAATTCTCTTTCCAACCTGGCCATGGAGTCCCTCAGTGACGTAAGCACCCCTGATCGGAGGCCAATACACGCCCCTCTCACAGTCACCTTAAAGGCCTCCCACACTGTACTCACATCACCAACAGATCCCACATTGTTAGTGAAAAACTCCTCAATAATCTGACGCAATCGCTCACGCAGTACCTGATCAGACAACACACCAGGGGATAGGCGCCAGGTAAAAGGAGCCGGTGCATGTGTCGGTAATTGCATCACCAGTCGAACCGGCGCATGATCAGAGATAGTACGAGGCAGATGCTCCACATCCATCACCTATCCCCTCACATCACGAGTCACCAGCCAGTAATCCAATCTCGACCATGTATCATGCGCCGAGGTGTAGCATGTTCCCTCCCGTCTGCCCGGGTGCCTCAATCTCCAGGCATCCAACAACCCTAGCCCATGCATACCCTCACAGACCGCATCCGCAGCTTTCTTTCGCACACAGGGCCTATCCTGTTTCTTGTCCAATTCAACATCCAACGTAACATTCAAATCTCCTCCGCATAACACAGCCGACGGGGGAAGCATATAGATTTTGTTCCAAAGTGTAACATAGAAGTCAGGATCATCCACATTCGGCCCGTATACATTAAGGAGGGTGACCAGCGTCCCGCATAATTTACCCTGCACAATGATATATCTACCATCCTGGTCAATCTCCTCATTGAGTACTTCAAATGGTACATTTCTCTTAATCAAGATCATCACCCCACGAGCATAAGAAGAATAGGCCGTAGCAAGCCGTACCCCCGCCCAGTGCTTACCCACAATTTCAGCCGCCCTTCCCCGAAGGTGCGTTTCCTGAAGAAAAACTATCTGTGCACCTTGTCTATTCAGGAACGCAAGCATCTGTCTAGTCTTTTGCGGCCGATTTAATCCCCGAACATTCCAAGTAATACAAGTGAGCTTCCCCCCCTATCCATACTTCCAGACCTTCAAGCTACCCTGCAGCCAGTAGATACCTCCCAACTCCCTCCCGATAACCCAGTATCCGCCACCCAGCAATCCAGAAATGTCATGAACCTCTTTGCAAGTTAAACCCCAAATCCTAAACTTACTACCATTTTGGTATTCACAGAAGGCACTCACTCATTTTGGTATTCACAGAAAGCACTTACTCATTTCGGTATTCACAAAAGGCACTTACTCATTTTGGTATTCACAGAAGGCACTTACACATTTTGGTATTGACAGAAGTTAGGAGTCCTAACATTAGGACTCCTAAATGCCTTCTGTGAATACCGAAAGTCTTAAAGAACTAGTCTCTGTGATGAACCAGGACTAGTCTCTGTGATAGACCAGGACTATTATCTCTGATGAACCAGGACTAGTCTCTGTGGTGGACCAAGGCTAGTCTCTGTGACAAACCAGGACTAGTCTCTGTGATAGACCAGGACTAGTCTTTGTGATAGACCAGGACCTGTCTCTGTGCTAGACCAGGACTAGTCTTTGTGATAGACCAGTACTAGTCTCTGTGATAGACCAGGGCTAGACTCTGTGATGAATCAGTACTAGTGTCTGTGATGGACCAGGACTACTCTCAGTGATAGGCCAAGACTAGTCTCTGTGATGGACCTGTACTAGTCTCTGTGATAGGCCATGACTGGTCTCTGTCATGACTCAGTACTAGTCTCTGTGGTGGACCAGGACTAGTCTCTGTGATACACAAGGACTAGTTTCTGTGATAGACCAGGGCTAGACTCTGTGATGGATCAGTACTAGTGTCTGTGATAGGCTAGGACTAGTCTCTGTGATGAATCAGTACTAGTCTCTGTGATGGACCAGGACTAGTCACTGTAATGAACCAGGACTAGCCTCTGTGATGGATCAGGACTAGTCTATGTGATAGGCTAGGACTAGTCTCTGTGATGAATCAGTACTAGTCTCTGTGATGGACCAGGACTAGTCACTGTAATGAACCAGGACTAGCCTCTGTGATGGATCAGGACTAGTCTCTGTGATAAGCCAAGACTAGTCACTGTAATGAACCAGTACTAGTCTCTGTGGTGGACCAGGACTAGTCTCTGTGATACATAAGGACTAGTCTCTGTGATAGACCAGGGCTAGACTCTGGGATGGATCAGGACTAGTCTATGTGATAGGCTAGGACTAGTCTCTGTGATGAATCAGTACTAGTCTCTGTGATGGACCAGGACTAGTCACTGTAATGAACCAGGACTAGCCTCTGTGATGGATCAGGACTAGTCTCTGTGATAGGCCAAGACTAGTCACTGTAATGAACCAGGACTAGCCTCTGTGATGGATCAGGACTAGTCTCTGTGATAGGCCAAGACTAGACTCTGTGATAGGCCATGACTAGTCTCTGTCAGGGCCGGCTCTAGGGCGGTGCGACCGGTGCCACTGCTCCTGGGTGCTAACTTCCGGGTCCCGGTGTTTGCAAGTGTATTATATTTTTAAAAGCACCTGCTGCTGGTTCTTTGCCGCCAGCAATTTTCAAAACAACAATGAAATTGTCAAGATAACTCCGGTGGTTAATGTTCTTCCTGGAGAGAGATCAGAGTTTTGTCTAGTGGGAGTTTTATAGTACTTGAAATTCTGGACCCATGTTATAAACATCATCGTATCATGACGATTTTGATATCAGAAGACCGAGAATGGCTAGTACACTATGCACAAGCATTTTCGTCATATTCGAGTGACGATTTCACCTTGAAATCGCAGTTTTCGTCCTGAACCCTTGGGTTCCATTTTGTGTACGGCAGCCATTTTGTGAGTTGCCCTCACATAGGCCAATGATTAAGGCCAAACACGATCCTGAAGGACACGAACACCTTTCCTGACTTCTCTACGACCTGGGCAAGCTGACTTCACTGCCCAAGGCCAAACCTGTTCGGTCAGTTCCTCTCCCAGTGGCCGAACGAGATAGTATCAAGGCACAATATGCCATAAACCTTTCATCGCACACAAACCACGCCTAATCTTGCACACACCTGTCCCTGTTTCCTACTTTATGACTTGCTTTACGAGGAGGAGGTGCCCGTTTTTATTGGGGGTCCGTCGATATCTGATGAAAATACTGGGCCTTGCCGGGTAATTGATTGTGGGCTGAACAAACTGAAATGTGGGATTGTCATCATGACTTTGCTTTTTCTTTGTAGTGAAAATATGTGAATGGTCAACGGTAATGTAAAGAATCTTTGCCTGAAGCATAATATTTTGTATAAAAAGAGAAGGCTGGCTTTGTAAGGTTGAGCAGTCTCCTGAGAATATACACTGTGTTGTACTTCTAGGACGCCTGTTACTTGGTTGCAGCCAATAAATTCGATCCTTGACTTCACCTAGAAGACTCTGTGTTTCTGTAGTCTGAAACAGGAAGGACCCGAAGTCTTAGGGTGTTGTCCCTGGCACAGCTGGGTTACCGGTTCAGTACCGGTTCTGAAAAACCCAGTACTTCAGTTGGCGCCCAACGTGGGGCGATTTCAGCGGTACCGGTCCAAGCCAGAGGTTCGTGAGGAGCTTCGTGTGAAAATTCTGGAGGAAGGCCGTCACTTCATCGACCCCTGCATGTCGACGTGGTCCGAAAGTCTTTGCTGCGAGGTTCCCCGCTTCCCGACGGCTACGAAGGACTGCTGCCCTGACTATCGCCCTGTTTTGGACCCTTGATGATTGGTAGAGCGAAACGATAGACGAGTCTTCTGGTGAAGTCATCGATACCTCAGTTAAGTATAAGTGGAGCGTCTCCCAGTCCTTAGTTGGTTCTTAGTTTTGGGTATCCCCTTGGGATCTTTGATTTGGAAATTGCAAGTACCAAAGCCGAGGGACTCGTGTATTCACGAGACTATCGTATTCGATAATCCTTTGAAGTTTGAAACAAGACTAGAGAGCGAAAATGCCTGGTCTTAGCAGACTTGGAAACTTGTTTTGTCTTGGTTGTAATAGGGATTCCCGATTGGAGGACTCGTGTCCGGTTCCTCCGATTGGAACTCCGACCTATGAACTATATGTGAAACATGGAGTAGGCCCCATCGCATATAATGAAGTATGGATCAAATACGCCAGAAAGGATGGTGTTTTAAAATGGCTCCAATATGGTAGCTTTGACACGGAAATCCTAGATAATCTAGAAGTTAAACTTTTGAAGAAGAAAGCCCGGCCGGCGATGTTTGACTCTTTCCACCTATGGCGAAAGGAAGCCAAACAGAAGGAAATTAAATTAGAGAAGAAAAATAAAAGAGAAAAGGGTATCTCGATAATGCAAGCTGTCATGCAGTTTAAAGATAACGAGGAAGAACAGATGAATGAACAGTTGCACAGGCAACGTAAAATGGCAATCGATAAATGTTATCCAGTTTTGCCGCCTCTTCAGCAAGATGCAGCAAAATAACTTGAAAAAGACCTCCTAATGTCACATTTATTGAGTTCGCCACCCCCTTATGCGCAGAGTGCTACAGCACCTCCGCAACCTTTAGTTGTGCAACCCCCGATTGTTGTGCCTCAAGTTCTTCCACAGCCACCAGCTGCTCTTCAGTTGGCTCCTACTCTTCCGGTGCAGCCTCCTCAAGGGCCACCGACTTTGACATCTGCTCTGCCTTTACTTCCTACAACTTTGACCACTATATCGACTACCACTCCTGGTATTCCTCCTGACACTGCCTCTGCATCTGCCTTGCCTCACTTTGCTCCTCCGCCTGTCCTTTCATCAACTTCTCCCTCTGTTCGCCAGAGAATGACTAGCACTGTTGCTAGCCTTCTATATCCTCTCTTTGGAGCAACAGGTGTATCTCCTGTCTCAGAGCGTAAACAGTTACATAGCCAACTGCCTGATTCTAGGGAGAAGGAAACATTGAATTATTTGGCACATAAATGGGTTAGCGAACCGACGAGATATGAGCTAGAGTCTGTTATGGATGTCTTCCATCAGTGGGAAGCACCAAAACAGAGATACGTTTTTGAGAAAATGTGTACTTTCCTGAGTGAGGATTTAGAGGAGAATGATTTGGAGCCCAATCCACCTGAGTTATGTCATAATCGGTTTGAGTTTGGGAAAGGCGCAATTGTGGGTTCAGATGTTAAGAAAGCAGTTGCGACATTGTTGTCGTTTAGGAGTGAAGGTGTTTCTCGGTCGTTGTTTGAGTCTGATTCCTCTGTCAAGAAGAAGGTAAGACAGTATCCAATGAGAGAAGTTCTTCCGGTATGGAAGGAAGCAGTGCAGGCTGATGCGGGTCGTAATATTGATGCTGTTCCAGCACACTTTCAGCGTGTTTGGGTACATGTTCCATGGAAGCGCGCTGAAGTATTGGCCCTTAAGCAGACTTTACCTGATCCCCGTAAAAATCCTGCAGGGTATTACAAGGAATTGTCACAGACTGCAGGCTCATGTATTATGAATTTAGCCGACATAGACATGTTGTTTGGAAATGTTGTTCCACAGCCTTTATGGGGAAAGATTTGTCATGCGGATCATGATCAAGAGTTAGGTGACTCATGGGCTAATATTAGTGCTGCAAATGACCGACAAGTTGGTGGTGCTAAACCCGAACCTTTAGTGGCAGACCTCCCTGGTAGGATAATTACTTACATGAAGACTTTAATGCCTGCGATGCGAGTGAATTGGGATGAATTGTCTGCGTGTAAGCAGAAGAAAGATGAAAAAGTGTCTGATTTCTTCACTAGGTTTGAAGAGACGTTTATCGACCACAGCGGTCAGGATATGAGTACAGAAGGTGGTCAACGGTTGTTTGTTGACAAGTTTGTACATAATTTGCTTCCCGAATTGTGTAAGAAATTGAAAGATTCAGAGAGTTCTTGGGCCGTTTCCTCTTCAGCACAGATATTGGCTACTTCACAGTATTATGAAAATAGAGATAAAGATGAGAAAGATAGAGCAGACAAGAAAACGAAAGAGTTAAAAACAAAGGTCCTCTTACAGCAGGCGTACCCGCCTCGTGGTGGTCAGAGTAACTATCAGCAGCCTCAGCAGTTTCAGAGAGACACGCAAAGGACCGCATATCCTCAACAACGTTTTCCTGTAGGCCCTAATCAGTGTGCATATTGTAAAGAAGAGGGCCATTTCAAAAGTAGCTGCCCTGCTTTATTATAGCGTATGAATGGTGTTTCTAGCGCAAGAGGTCGAGGTATTTCACAAGCACCTAGAGGTAGAGGACGTGGAAATTTCCCCCAGAACGCGCGTTCATTTCCGCCTCAAAATTCAATGAATAGGTTTGATCAGCAGAATAATGCGTCTGGTAGGACAGCTCAGTACTATGCTGAGGACTACTATGCAGAAGATGAGCACATGGAAGGTAATGATTGCTAGGACAGCCGTAGACAAAGAGAGGGAGTTGTTTCAGTTCCAGTAGATCAGAGTGGACCTTATGTTGAGGTAATTACATCAGGTGTGTCAGAGCCTTTTCTGTTGGATACTGGTGCTACAAAGAGTTCTATTATACACTCTAAACTCCCTGGTGCACCTTTGTCTGGCGAAATGAATGTTTCAGTTGGTTTTTCTGGTGCCCCGGTTAGGAACCCAGTTTCAAGTCCTATGTCCCTTTCTGTTGAACTTTATGAATTAGAAGCACCCCTTATTCTGACAACAGGTTGTGGTGAAAATTGGTTGGGATTGGATCTTTTAAAAAGATTGTATGCTACTTTGTATTGTTCTCCTTCAGGAGTGCAACTTACACTGGGTAAGAAAGTGATTTCTCCGATGTATTTGTCAAAGGACAAACTTCCAACAGAATTGTCATTTCTTCCTGATATTCTTTGGGCTACTGGTCCTAATGATGTGGGTCTCTTGGAAATACCGCCATATGTTGTGACGTTGAAAGCCAATATGAAAATGCCACGCATTCCCCAATATAAGATTTCTAGTGAAGGTGAGAAAGCGTTGCTAGCGATCATTTATGATTTGATTGAAAAGGATGTAATTGAAGAGACAAGAGGCAACGTTTGCAATAGTCCTGTTCTGCCTGTTTTGAAGCGTACCGATCCTTCTCAGCAACCTGTTTACAGATTTGTGATTGATCTTAGAGAGGTCAATAAAATAGTTGTGCCACAATTTCCAGTTGTTCCTGATATCACTGCCCTATTGACTATGATACTACGTAGGGTTAGACACGCACCGATGAGTACACTAGACGTTGAGTTACTGAAAAGTTGTCGCGTGCAAACCAGGGCTTCGCTGTCTGAACAATAGGAGCTGTCCCCCAGTGCACCGCGTAATAGATACCAAAGGTATGATGAAGTTCAACAAACGAAAACCAAGTTGATTCCAAATCAAATTGTAATTGTATTAAATCATTTCTTCATTACAAATATTTGTTTTTCATCAATGCAATACTCTCCATTGTTCAAATTATAAATCCAAAGTTCATTGGTTCCATATCCCTATGCATTTCGGGCTTATCCAGCCCTTCATCAGGGGATTAATCCATAAGGAAAATCAAAACGGACTGATATCAGTGATGATATCCGCTATACATACTTGCACATTGTAAAGTGCATTCGTGTGTAAACATCAATGACGGACCATTTACTGATCCGCAGCATGGGGGCCATTTTGGAGCAGTAAGTGAGTGAAAACAAACGAGTGCCATGATGTAAAGGTACAAATTCGAAGTAAACAATAATCAGGCTAATATTCAAATAACACAAAGATGATTGCATAAACATATGAACAACCTGATGGTGATATCTTAATCTAAAAGTGCATAAGTGAAAAGGATCATTTGTAAAAAACAACGATGTGTAAACGTACAACATGATAACAAGATAAAATGACATGATCAAGCTAATTAAAGGTAACATAGGAACTCCATACGATCGTTCAACCCTGTGGGTTGCATCGTGCTCAAGTACCGTATCCAAAAGTTTTCTCGTTGGAATAATTTGTGTTTGGGGTTCATGCCCTCCTGATTAACTACATTCTCCAGGATCATGAATTGTAGCTGAGCTACATTGTGTCTGTATTCCGAAAAGTGCATTGCCACAGTTGATTTGGTATTAGCAATTCTTATGTTACTCTTGTGTTCCAAGATTCTTACTCTGATTTTTCTTTCTGTGTGGCCAACATAGCACAAGCCACATGGGCATTTCAATAGATAGATCACGTTGGACGTGTTACATGTGGCGTTGACCTTCAGTTTGACTTTGTGGCCTTTCATTGGATGATACAAAATGTTACCCTTCATGACATTGTTGCAGTTACAGCAATTATAACATGGTTGGAGTCCTTTATATCTAACTGTGGAACTGGTGGTTCTGGGATGTGTCAACAGTTCTTTGATGTTAATGCCACGTGTGTGAGCAAAAATCGGTTTCTGTTCAAATATTCCTCTGAAGTCTGGCTCCTTACTTAATAACGACCAGTGTTTCAGTATCATGTTACGATATTTGTTGCTCAGTGTTGAATATTTAGAGACCACTGTCATGCGTTTTTGTTGTTCTTTAAGTTTTGGTCTAAGTAAATCTTCTCTTCTCATGGATTCACACTTCACTTTCGCAGTGTTCACTATGTCATCCGGATACCCTCTTTCTCTGAATCTTTGGCACATGATATCTGTTTGCATTTTACACTCTATGTCATCCGAGACAATGCGTCTAATTCTCATGAGTTGAGACAAAGGTAAGTTATTTCTCAGGTTCTGCCTGTGAAAACTAGTGTAATGCAAAGTGCTGTTGCGGTCTGTCTCTTTTCGATATATTGCTGCTCGAAATTCCAAATTATCTAATGTGACCTGTACATCAAGGTAATTGATGGTGTTCCAATCATACGTGCATGTGAACTGAAGTCGATCATTGATCCGGTTTAGGTTTTCCCCAAAAAATTTTAGGTTGTTTTCTGTTCCCGACCACACAAGGAAAATGTCATCAATATATCTTATGTACAATCTACCAAATTGGGCCCAATCTGGTAGGTTAAGGATGTTGTTCTGTTCAAAGTAGTGCATGAATAGATTCGCATAAACTGGGGCAGCACAATTGCCCATTGAGGTCCCGTTAAGTTGTAGGTAGCATGTGTCCTGCCACATAAAGTAACTTTGGTAAAGTGTAAATCCCAAAAGTTCCATCAGGAAAGGTTGAAGTGTCGGGTTGATATCAGAATTTAGGATGGCATTTTCAATTGCTTCAATCCCTAGATCATGTGGGATAGACGTATACAACGCCTTGACATCTACTGTGCAAAGCCAGTATTCTTCATGAGATGACAACTGGATGCTTTCCAATTTTTTCCAATTTGTTCAAGAATTGAGTGGTGTCACGTATATATGTGGGTGTTCTAACCACCAAAGGTTGGAGATGTCTATCCAATAGTTTCCCCACTGGCTCGTGTATGCTCCCCCTTGTCAAGAAACCTCCATTCAGACCCATAGTCTCCACAAGGGGGAGCATACACGAGCCAGTGGGGAAACTATTGGATAGACATCTTCAACCTTTGGTGGTTAGAACACCCACATATATACGTGACACCACTCAATTCTTGAACAAATTGGAAAGCATCCAGTTGTCATCTCATGAAGAATACTGGCTTTGCACAGTAGATGTCAAGGCGTTGTATAATACAATTACAAATTGATTTGGAATCAACTTGGTTTTCGTTTGTTGAACTTCATCATACCTTTGGTATCTATTACGCGGTGCACTGGGGGACAGCTCCCATTGGGAGACTGCGATATTATTCTATTGACTATGATTCCAGCTTCTGCGACTTGGTTCTCGGTGATTTACTTGAAGAATGCTTTCTTCAGCATCTCGATTGCTGAGGAAAGTAGGAATATTTTCAGCTTCAGTTTAGGAGGTCGAAGCTTCCGCTTCAAACGCGCTCTCCAGGGCTACTGTGAAAGCCCATCAATATATAGTCAAGCTTTGAAAACACAACTTGATACGATTGTTTTACCTGATGGCGCTACCCTTATTCAGTACGTCGATGATTTGCTTGTTGCTGCAGATATTGAGGAAATCTGTAAAGAAACAACGTTGTCATTGTTGCATCATTTGTCTGAGTTACACCACAAAGTGTCTCTTTCAAAGTTGCAATATTGTCGACAAGAAGTGACCTACCTAGGTCATCTCTTATCGAAGGAGGGAAGGAAACTGACCCCAGAGAGAATTCAGGCAATAGCGAAATTGAGTGTGCCAAAGACACAGAGAGAAGTGCGTGCTTTCTTGGGTATTACATCATATTCCAGACAATGGATACCGAATTTTTCTTTGTTGGCCAAACCTTTGGTGGCATTAACTTGTAAAGATACACCGAATCCCCTTCCATGGTCTGAAGAGTGTCAGAAAAGTTTTTCCGAATTGCGCAATGCATTATGTTCGGCTCCTGTGTTGGGTACCCCCGACTACAGTAAGCCTTTTACATTGTATGTCCATGAGAAAGAAGGTTGTGCATTATTAGTGTTGACACAGTTGTTCGGAAACAGGCAGCGTCCATGTGCGTATTTTTCATCAACTTTGGACCCGGTAGCTAAAGCATTGCCGAGTTGCTTGAGAGCGACAGCGGCAGCAGCTGTTTCTATTCGGCAGTCTGCTGGTTTAGTCATGAATAATACATTGGTTGTGATGGTTCCACATGCAGTGGACACGTTGTTAAACCGGACCAAGACACAGCACTTAATTAGTGCTCGATTGTCAGGTTACGAGTTAACACTGTTAGCGAGTCATGTGCACATAAAAAGATGCAACACGCTTAACCCAGCTACGTTGTTGCCGATTGAAACAGAGTTAGATAATTCTGAACAGCATGATTGTTTTCTCAGAACAGAAGAAGAAACGAAAAGGAGAATAGATCTTAGTGACACTCCCCTTGCAAAGTGTGATGGTACCTTATGGGTGGATGGTTCATGCTTCAAGCTTCCGAATGGAGATACGACTGCGGCATATGCTGTTACGACTTTGCATACGATTGTTGAAGCCGCACGTATCCCACATAATTCAGCTCAAGCAGCAGAATTGATTGCACTTACAAGAGCATGTGTGTTGTCGAAGGGAATGAAAGTGAACATACATACCGACAGCCAATATGCATTTGGAGTGGCTCACAGTTTTGGACGATTGTGGAAAGAACGTGGGTTCCTGACTTCGCATGGAACTAAGATTCAGCATGGTCAATTGGTGAATGAGCTCCTTGAATCACTTACTTTGCCGTTGCAAGTCGCGATTGTGAAATGCAGTGCACACAAGAAGGTGACTGATGATGTTGGTCGTGGAAATGCATTTGCTGACGAAGTCGCAAAAGAAACAGCGAGAGATGTGATGAGTCGAATGTATGTTTCAGGCCCTGCACGATGGATTGGTGACGTTGGAATGTGTGAAGACACGATAGAGAGTGTAAAGTCTATTCAAGCTGAAGCTACAGAGAAAGAGTTGAGTACATGGAGAGAGAGTAAGGGGAAATTGGATGTGAATGGTTGTTGGGTTGAATTGTCAGAGCATCAAAGATGGTTTTTACCCGATGCGTATGTGCCTGCAGTTGTTACAATGGCTCATGGAATGGCTCACATCAGTGTGAAAGGGATTTGTAAGTTGTTGGCTCCAGTATGGCAAAACGCTGGAATTCCCAAGTGTGCAGAGAACGTGGTCATAAATTGCATGGTGTGTCTGAAATACAATCCTGGTAGGGGAACCCCAACTCCAGCTGGTCATTTTGCACCTCCAACGTATCCGTTCGAGGTTTTGCAGCTAGTTTTCATCCACATGGAAAGGTGCAACAATTTGAAATACGTACTCGTTGTTGTGTTTGCCTTTTCAAGATGGGTAGAAGCATATCCCCTAAAGGACAACACTGCCTTATCTACAGCTAAAGCCCTTGTGAAAGAGTTCTTCCCTAGATTTGGAATGCCGAGAATGGTCTGGAGTGACAATGGGAGTGAATTTGAGGGTCGAGTGATGAAAAAAGTATGTGAAGGGCTAGGCATCCAACAGAAATTCAACGCTGCAAATCACCCCCAATCAGCTGGAGTAGTAGAATGTTACAATGGCACGTTAAAGCTAAAATTGGCCAAAATTCAAGCGAGCTCTGGTCTTAAATGGCCTGACGCTCTGCCTTTGGCACTCCTATCAACAAGAATGACTGTGCATTCACTGTGCATTCGCGAGTGGGACTTAGTCCGTACGAAATAGTGTTCGGCCGTCCGGCCAACATATGGGGAGTGCCAAGGCTGAAAAAATTCAGTGAGATCGAACACCCTGTACTGCTTGACTATTTGTACGAATTGATGGCTAAATTGCGTGTTTTACACCAACAGGTTCACGATTCTCTGCCTCAGGTATCTGAAGATCCAGGCCACACCATCAATCCTGGTGAAAATTTTCCAGCGGACGAAAAACGATCAACCCCGCTGGACCGGCCCCCACCTAGTCCTGCTGTCAACGAGATCCGCCGTGCGAGTGGAAGGCAAAAAGAACTGGATCCACGGCGTACACTGCAAGAGGGTGCCTTTGCCTCTACCGTACGACCGGTGGTTCCAGGAGGGTGTTGCTGACTCTGAGACTGAGACTGTGCCTCGATTTCTGCCTTTCAGTGATGCACGCATAAAAGGAACAATTTCTGAACAAGAAAGTGACAATCTTTTGCAGGAAGCCGTGCCACCGTCAATTCGATTGGACACTACAGAGCCTGAACTCCTGTCTCAAGACCAGACAGTATCTGGGAAGCAACACTATAATCTGAGGCCGAGAACTATGGACAAATAAAAAAAAACGTTCCTTTCTTTGCTAAAATTTTGAAAGCGCAGCTCTCTCATCTGAGAAACTTTTTTATTTTTGTTTTTCGAACCACCATCCGGGTTCCGCTGTAGGGTCGCGGTTGCCCAAGTCTTTGGGGTGCAGCTGAAGACGTTAGATCGACAGTTCTGGTTGGTCTAAGGGAGTTGCCCTGGACTGACAGAGCATTCCTTAGCATAGAACACCCTACCATCGCGAGCAGCATTTTAGAGAGGATGGAGTTTTTCGAGATGGAGAGACCTGCCAAAACAATGAACTTTAAAACCAGAATGTGTAAAATGATGACCACGAAACGTTTTTTTTTGATACTATGCATTTTTATGTTGTTCAGTGTTATGATGTTTTTAGTAGGATATGTTTTATTCTCTTTTCGAGTGACATTTGCACCCACTACATCGCCCATACCTTCTCCTACTGTTTCCTCGCATTCTTTCCACCCTTTTCCTGAACATGAATCCGCTAGGAGATTAGAGTTTATTAATAACTCCTTCGTTCAACTTTTGCACCAAAACCAACTAGTAATGAACACCACTAACTGTTGGGTGTGTGGTCTTATGCCTCACACAACAGATAAAGGTATCCCTTATCTGGTTCTGCCTTTCAGCCATAATGGTTCTGTGTGGGCATACAGAACAATGTTCATCTATGCACATGAAGTCTACCCCCTACGTTCTGTGACAGACAATCCTAAGAATAGTGCTCCAGTCAAGGGTATAGTAGATATGATTAAGGAAGATATCTCCTATGAGACTATCCCGAGAGATGAGACACTAGTATATATAGGATGGAACGTGACCGGATATGGAGTTACTCTGAGTGAGAAACTGCAAGCTAAGAGATCTTCCCCGATTTGGATTGTACCCCATCAGGGTCACTTATGTCTGCAAGGTATTGGCAAGAATCCCAGAGCTCAGTTAGGGAAAAGCACCTGCACTGAGACATATGTTTTTGCGTCTCAGACTTCCCCTCCGTTCTTAGCAGCTAAGGGTACCTATTTCATCTGCCATGATAGAGCCTATACATGGTTGCCCCCTGACTTTTCGGGCACATGCTTTGTTTCATTCCTGTTGCCTCCCACCTACACAGCGGCGGCAGATTACCATAAGATAAGGATAGTTAGAGGTGTCTTCAGTGAAGAGGACACTGCAGAACAAGAATTTGGAGACTTCGTGAGGGGTTTTCTGCCATTCTGGGGACCCATGGTTAACAGCAGGAACATAAGGCAATTGACAAGGGTGGTTGAATCCACCGTAGTTGAAACTGCCAGTGCCCTTAGTAACTTGACTGCTGAGCTCCAGTCGGATCGTCCTATGACCCTTCAGAACAGGGTCGCGTTAGACGTCATACTTGCAGACCGAGGTGGGGTATGTAAGGTGATCCAATCGAGTTGCTGTGTTTTCATTCCAGATAACGCTCCAACAGTGTACCAGGCCATCTCCAAACTGCATAAGATTTTCGAATCTATTCATGTAGACAAAGGAGATTGGTCGTTAATGGGATGGTTCTGGGAACTGGTATCCGGCTGGGGATGGAAAATTCTGATGCTCATTGGGATGGTCTTAGCCATCCTTTTCCTGTTCTGTCTGTGCGTACAGTGTGCTCCTGCTATATGTGGCCTCTGTGCTACATCGTGTGTAAGGAAGCCTGTATCGAGGGACGAGCTAAGTAATAGGATGATGCTACAGCAACATCTCAATGACTTTACGAATATAGACCTGGACTCAGATTAGCATGAGTATAGGTTATTGCCTATGTAAGGGCAAAAGGATGGTCTGTAGTACTTGAAATTCTGGACCCATGTTATAAACATCATCGTATCATGACGATTTTGATATCAGAAGACCGAGAATGGCTAGTACACTATGCACAAGCATTTTCGTCATATTCGAGTGACGATTTCACCTTGAAATCGCAGTTTTCGTCCAGAACCCTTGGGTTCCATTTTGTGTACGGCAGCCATTTTGTGAGTTGCCCTCACATAGGCCAATGATTAAGGCCAAACACGATCCTGAAAGACACGAACACCTTTCCTGACTTCTCTACGACCTGGGCAAGCTGACTTCACTGCCCAAGGCCAAACCTGTTCGGTCAGTTCCTCTCCCAGTGACCGAACGAGATAGTATCAAGGCACAACATGCCATAAACCTTTCATCGCACACAAACCACGCCTAATCTTGCACACACCTGTCCCTGTTTCCTACTTAATGACTTGCTTTACGAGGAGGAGGTGCCCGTTTTTATTGGGGGTCCGTCTATATCTGATGAAAATACTGGCCTTGCCGGGTAATTGATTGTGGGCTGAACAAACTGAAATGTGGGATTGTCATCATGACTCTGCTTTTTCTTTGTAGTGAAAATATGTGAATGGTCAACTGTAATGTAAAGAATCTTTGCCTGAAGCATAATATTTTGTATAAAAAGAGAAGGCTGGCTTTGTAAGGTTGAGCAGTCTCCTGAGAATATACACCGTGTTGTACTTCTAGGACGCCTGTTACTTGGTGCAGCCAATAAATTCGATCCTTGACTTCACCTAGAAGACTCTGTGTTTCTGTAGTCTGAAACAGGAAGGACCCGAAGTCTTAGGGTGTTGTCCCTGGCACCGCTGGGTTACCGGTTCAGTACCGGTTCTGAAAAACCCAGTACTTCAGTTTTGACTCATAAAGTAAGGAGCGTTAATATAACTGCTGCAAAAGACGTGCACCGTGCAGATCACTAAGTGCATATCATGTAAATAAGTCAGTGCATTTGTCAGAGAGATCCTTTTGTTACTTGCAGTGTATAAATTAAAATCCTAATATAGAACAGTGAGATGTTAACTGTCATCAAAGAGCTGCATGCAAACTGTAAGGTATAAATTAGAGTGTTATGATTTACCCCCCAGTCTTTCATTATTCCAATATTGCAAAAAGGGTTAATTTTATTTAAATTGTTTTTTTTATTAAATGTAACCCCCAAAAGTGGTTTTATGTTTTAAATTCTGAGTTTGAGCTTCTCCAGAAGTAAGCACTCTTAAACTATACTACCTACTCCTATGGATGACACACGCCTCCTACACCTCGTAGTTCTCGGTCTTATGTAACATTCCTATACATTGATTTACACACATAAGATTGATTGTCTCTGTGTAATGTGTGTGTGATGTAAAGTACCCTACACTGGTATGAGTGGCACAGTAGACCTAATTAAATGCATCCGAGTGAGAGAGTGGTTATGGAGACTTGAGGGGCGATGTTAAAGAGTGGTAGTGAGGGAACCATGGAAAAGGTGTTCTTTGGGGGGCGCCAACGAACATTGTTGCACTAGGCGCTACCAGTGGTAAATCCAGCCCAGACTAGTCTCTGTAATAGACCAGGAAAGGTCTCTGTGATGGACCTGGAATAGTAATAAGAAGAAAAAGAATTACTTTATTGTACAGTTAATTAAAACTCACAATGTAAAAAACTTCCATTAAACATCATTTAAACCTTGTTTTGCACTTATGTTATTAGATAAAAAGAAAAAAAGTATTTTACACTCTATAAAATTGTGTCAGTCTCAATTGCATTGTCTGTGTAGTCCTTTTCTGAATTTATAAAGTGAATGTGCCTCAATATGCCGGAACGAGATTATGGCTTGGCAAGGGTCTTAGCAGACTGTTGCTTTGTTTGATAGAAGTGCTGTTGCTTGCTGTGCTTCAGATGTACCATACTGCTAGCTCATGAGTCTTCTGGCCACTATATCAAAGTACTTTGTTAGTCTACAATGCAGCCGGATCTCTTCAGGCAGGGGCGGACTGGGAACGAAAACCGGCCCTGGCAAAGTGCTCGCCCCGCCCCCCCCCCCCCTCCTCCCCGTGGAGGGAGGGGGGGGGAGTGTTGCATTGTGACCGAGCTCTGTGCCAGGGCCGCATCTCGGTCGATTTTGTTACAGGGCCGATTTTGCAGCTATGCTGCAAAAACGGCCCTGTAACAAAATCGGCCCCCCGGGGCCCCAAACCGGCCCCCACCCATGCGGCGCACCGGGGGATTGCCCGCTGCCCGCAACGACCAGTCCGGGCCTGACTTCAGGTTTAAAGCACAGATTCACAGCCTGACTGTAACTTGTTATGCCCTTTTGGTTCCATAATACTCGGAGTAAGTGAGGGATCCATGGAAAAGGTGTTCTTTCGGCAACAAACGGTGTTGCACTAGGCGCTACCAGTGGTAAAGCCTGCCCAGACTAGTCTCTGTAATAGACCAGGACTAGTCTCTGTGATGGACCTGGAATAGTCTCTGTGATCGGCCATGACTAGTCTTTGTGATGAACCAGGACTAGTCTCTGTGATAATAGGCCAGGACTAGTCTATACGATAGACCAGAATTAGTCACTGTGATGGACCAGGGCTAATCTCTGTGATAGGCCAATACTAGTCTCTGTGATGAACCAGGACTAGTCTCTGTTATAAACAAAGACTAGTGTCTGTGATGGATCAGGACTAGTCTCTGTGATGACTGGGTGTAGGTAGCTCCCCTTTCCCTCTGCAGCACTGGTTATCAACGCTCTGTGGAAGTGTTAAGGTCTCAAATCGTGGACATGCCAGTTTAACCTGTCTTAACTCTACCCGCTCAAGGCTTACCGACCTCTCTTTCAGGTGCAGAGCCTTTAGTATACCCTGTTACCCCCTTTGTGCATCCATATACCGCACATCGGTAAAGGGCCACCTCTGGGCGCAGCCACCACCTGCCGGGGGATCGTCATTGGAAATAGGTACGAAATAAATACCACCCCTACGAATGACTTAATGGATAGGTCTGTTTGATGATAAATTATTATCATTCTATCAATCACGGATTTATAAAGCATGGCGAATCACCCGTGTAACTGGTATTTCCAATGTTGAGTAAGAGTAGAGCAGCCTGAAAGGACCGTACGCAGGGTCTCTGAGAGGATGAAGCATGTGTAGCACTGGATGCAGAATATCTACAGCTACATCGAGTTATCGTTGTTGCTGACCACTACATTGTCACAGTGGGCCCGATTCACAGAACTAACTTAAGACAAAATCCTAAACTTGCTACGTTTGGTATTCACAGAAGGCATTTAGTAGTAGTAAAGTTAGGATTTTGTCTTAAGTTTGACTTAAGACAAACTTAAGACAGACTTAAGACAGACTTAAGACAGACTTAAGACAGACTTAAGACAGATGTAAGACAGACTTAAGGTAGGATTTTGTCTTAAGTCTGTCTAAGTCAAACTTAAGACAAAATCCTAACTTTACTACTACTAAATGCCTTCTGTGAATACCAAAAGTAGTAAGTTTAGGATTTTGTCTTAAGTTAGTTCTGTGAATCGGCCCCAATGAGTATATGAATAGGACAATCTATATGAATTATTCTTAACTACACATCTATGGACTCAGTCTTGTGGAGGAATAATCCTCCCTAATTCTTTTCTAACGCTGTCCACTCACTTATCAGTAACCAGCTTCACTCCTTGCCCAGCCCATGGCTAGGCGCATGGCTGATAAGAACGTAGCCATCCTCTGCTGCTCTCGTTAAAGCAACTGGTGATGCCAGTTTAAAGTGAGGCTACCACAGCTGGTTGAGTGCTACAAATGACTGAGTGGCCACCACCACCCGAAGGCAAGCTTCACCATGTCTGCAGCTTCTATCCACGCGTAACCCTACACACATCACACCTAACCCATGTACTACATGAATGGAAATGTATTTGTAATTTAATCTCATATATTCAAAATCATGGAATTACATCTTGAATTTATGTTATTAAGGCTATAACTTTTTTAAGTTTGTTATATGTTTAAAAGGAATATATAAATAATGTATATGTAACATATAGTATAAAAATATTTGTACAACTTTTTTAAACTTTAATAAACTTGTTTGTTTTCCCTGTACTTTGTCATATGGAGATCCGCAGCTTGGTGACAGATATTTACCTGTGGTAAAGTATAGGGAAAAGTAGAAACGTTTATTAAACTTGAAAAATAATGTTCAAATGAGTTTTAGGTTAAATACTAATGTATATTATTTTTTTGTATTTATTTTAAAAGAAAAAAAGAAAGAAAAAAAATGTGGTGCAGCAAAATAAACTTAAGTTTGAATTAACTATTTAATTAATGTATATATGTTTAATTAAAATGTACGTTATTTTTGTAAAGATTAATTAACAAAAATCCTATATTCATTTTTTAAATTAAATATAAATAATTATTAAACGTGATGTATACAATTAATTAAAACTAGTGTTATTATATTTTGACTTAAGTTAATGATACATTAATTTTATATAAAAAGACTATTGAAATATATTCAAGTGAAATAAAAAGGTTTTATTTTTCTATTATTTAAAATATTAAATTATATTTATTTATAATTCTAACAATTTTAAATAACTGAATACAATTCAATGGTGTTTTATTTTAATTCCCTACTTCTGTCATTTTCTATGGGAGTGAGTTGCAGGATCAGTGCTTTCCCATAAGTGAAACTGGATTTACTACTGCCCTTTATAGAGGCAAGTAACTTTACACTCGTAAATTTGCCTGCACCTGAAGTAAAGTTACTCTCTCAAAAGTGTAAGAGTAAACATAGACATGTATTTTCATGCATATGTAAGTTAAACTTTATGATTTGCCTCCATCTGTGTAGTTGAGTTTCTCCACAGTGACCAGCATAACTTTCAGTGCAGTGAGCCACCTGTTGCTTACACACTAGGAAGGTAGCATCTCCCTCTTAAACAGACCCACGTGTTCGTTACACACTGGGAAGGTAGCATCTGTCTCTTACACAGACCCACGTGTTTGTTACACACTTGGAACGTAGAATCTCACTTTTACACAGACTCACGTGTCGGTTATACACTAGGAAGGTGGCATCTCGCTCTTACACAGACTCACCTGTCAAACACACACTGGGAAGCTAGCATCTTACTCTTACACAGACTCACGTGTCAGTTACAAACTGAGAAGCTAGCATCTGTCTCCTACACAGACCCATGTGTGGGTTACACACTGGGAAAGTAGCATCTCGCTCTTACATGGACCCACGTGTCGGTTACACACTGGGAAGGTAGCATCTCGCTCTTACACAGACCCATGTGTCGGTTACACTCTGGGAAGGTAGCATCTCGCTCTTACACAGACCCATGTGTCTGTTACACTCTGGGAAGGTAGCATCTCGCTCTTACACAGACCCATGTGTCGGTTACACTCTGGGAAGGTAGCATCTCACTCTTACACAGACCCATGTGTCTGTTACACACTGGGAAAGTAGCATCTCGCTCTTACACAGACCCATGTGTTGGTTACACACTGGGAAGGTAGCATCTCGCTCTTACACAGACCCATGTGTCGGTTACACTCTGGGAAGGTAGCATCTCGCTCTTACACAGACCCATGTGTCTGTTACACACTGGGAAAGTAGCATCTCACTCTTACATGGACCCACGTGTCGGTTACACACTGGGAAGGTAGCATCTCGCTCTTACACAGACCTATGTGTCGGTTACACACTGGGAAGGTAGCATCTCGCTCTTACACAGACCCATGTGTCGGTTACACTCTGGGAAGGTAGCATCTCGCTCTTACACAGACCCATGTGTCGGTTACACTCTGGGAAGGTAGCATCTCGCTCTTACACAGACCCATGTGTCGGTTACACTCTGGGAAGGTAGCATCTCGCTCTTACACAGACCCATGTGTCTGTTACACTCTGGGAAGGTAGGATCTCGCTCTTACACAGACCTATGTGTCGGTTACACTCTGGGAAGGTAGCATCTCGCTCTTACACAGACCCATGTGTCTGTTACACACTGGGAAAGTAGCATCTCACTCTTACATGGACCCACGTGTCGGTTACACACTGGGAAGGTAGCATCTCGCTCTTACACAGACCCATGTGTCGGTTACACTCTGGGAAGGTAGCATCTCGCTCTTACACAGACCCATGTGTCTGTTACACTCTGGGAAGGTAGCATCTCGCTCTTACACAGACCCATGTGTCGGTCACACTCTGGGAAGGTAGGATCTCGCTCTTACACAGACTCACATGTCAGTTACACACTGGGATGGTATCATCTCTCGCTCTCACACAGACCCACGTGTCGGTTACACAATGGGAAGGTAGCATCTCACTCTTACACAGACCCACGTGGTGGTAACACACTGGGAACGCAGACTGGAAGTGTCTCAGGCACCATTGTTGCGGTCAGCAGTCTAGTTTCTTAGCCTGGCTGCATAAATGGGGATGCTTGCCCAGACGCGCAGCGGACGCACAGCGGACGCGCTTAGAGGCACAAGTGTTACAGTAAAGATCAGCTCTTGAAGCGCCTGGTGAAGGGCTTCTCACGCATTCTTTATGCCTTAATAATTAGTGATTGCCTTTAAGCATAATTTGTTTTATTTTGATCCTTTGCTCACAAAGTGTTTTTATCCCCACATTTATCGCCGCATATCCTGATATTTTTAAAAACTCACATCACTTACTGCAATTTACTTACTGCAGTTCTTCCCCGGTCCACCACAGAGGCTTCCGGTTGTGTGGTGGGAGCCAAACACAGACTGGAAGTGTTGCAGGCACCATTGTTGTGGTCAACAGTTTAGTTTCTTAACCTGGCTGCATAAATGGGGATGCTCTCCCAGACGCGCAGCGTGCGCGCCACCGGCGCGCAAAAGGCGTGCCTAAGGCAAGCCGGTCTACGCCCGTCCATGCCTGGACTGGGCCCAGGGCCGGGAACCCTGGCCCAATCGACCTGGACAAGCCCAAAACAACTTTATCCTACTCCAGTAATCAGTTAAAAGATATCCACCAGTTCGCCAACACCCCCTCCTGCTCTCACCTCCATTCCAGTTCATTAGATGACAACGCAACCTTTAGCTGCCCCTCCTGCCCCTTTACACTGAATATCTACAATAAGTCAAGAAACTCCCGGCCCCGATCATCTCACATCAACCAACATGTCATATACTCTGCACTCATAAACTCGCGATCTCTTCCCAAACACAAATATGAATTAGCAGACTTCCTCACAAATTATAGCTTAGACATCTTATTCATAACCAAAACCTGGAGAGACCCATCTTCTGGCCCAGACTTCTGTACCGCAACTCCTGAAGGGTAATGTGTAGTTAGGCAGGACAGAATCAATAATAAAGGGGGCGGGTTGGCAATAATTTATCGTGATAAATATCTGGTTAGGACAGAAACAATCCCTACCACAACATGTGAAGCTGTAACATTCACAATAAAGCTCAATCATTCTCAATCTTTTAACCTCTCTGCTGCGGCGGCAATTCCGCCGCAGCGCTAGGGGAGAGGGGGGCCACGCTGCGCTCCCATGCTCGTGACAGAACCGCTCCGTCACGAGCCTCGGGCGCGCTGTGCTTGTGACGAAGCGGTTCCGTCACGACCCTGCCAGCTTAACAGAACGTGCCACGCAGGCGCGAAATCAGCGCCGTGCAGGCGCGCCGAGCGGGCCATGACGGAATCGCTCCGTCACCAGCACAGCGCGACCAAGGCTGGTGACGGAGCGGTTCCATCACCAGCATGGGAGGGGTTAAAGGAACCCCCCTATACTGCCCCCCAGGCCCACGATCGGGCTTCCTATCCTCTAGGCCGCCTACTGGAACCCATAGCAGGGGAAGCGGATTTCACCATCTTGGGTGATTTCAACTTCCATCTGGAAAACCTGGACGACAAGGACACGGTCACCCTGCTTACAGAACTGGATGACATTGACCTCCGCCAATTGGTTGCCAGCCTGACGCACAAAGCCGGTCATACCCTCGACGGGCTTTTTACAAATAACACGAAGCTATCACTAAGCAAAACTATACCCCTTACTTGGCCCGATCACTGGGAAGTCTTTTTTAACATTCGGGCTAATAAAATTTCCCCACCACACGTTCTCAAACGGCCTACTGAATTCAGAGCCTGGAGCCGCATAGAACAGCAGCTCCTCAAATCTCATCTATCATCATCCAACTATGAGCCCACTCCAGACCCAACATTAGCCTCCTCCAATCACTTAGACTGGTTGCACAAAGCATTTGATGCTCTCGTACCTATGAAAAATCTCTCAAAAAACAGAACCACCACGTCAGCACCTTGGTTCTCTGACGCCCTTAGACTGGAAAAACAACGCTGTAGGAACCTCGAGAGACGCTGGCGCAGAGACTATAATACCGCCGACAAAGCCTGCTATAAAATGGCCATCTCCCAATATACACAGCTCATTATCTCAGAAAAAAAGCAAATATTACACAAATCAAATAGAAATGGCCCAAGATTCCACTAAATTACTCTTCCAGGAAGTCACCAAACTATCAGAATCTAAAGTAAACCCTCCACCAGCACCCTCCCAGGACCTGTGTAACTCCTTAGCTAGTGCATTTCAAGATAAAGTCAGCAAAATATATGACAACTTCGCCAAGCAACCTAAAAATGATTCTCCGACCCCTATTGATAATAGTAACAATTCTCCTTCCTTCTAGCAATTTAAACAAGTTTCATCCAAACAAATTTATGACCTCATCCTCACCATCAAATCAGGTTCCCCTACGGATCCATGCCCAGTCTCAGTTTCAAAACGTATTCCTGATCAACTAGCTCCTAAACTCACAGACATTTGTAATGCCATGTTCAATACCGGTATCTACCCAGCAACCTGGAAAAAGGCAACCATCAAACTTCTGCTGAAGAAACAGCATCTCGATCCGCTAGACACAAAAAATTACAGACACATCACGAGCCTTCCCTTCCCAGCTAAAATGTTTGAAAAAGTAATGAATATACAGCTAGCTTATTTCATTGAAGAAAACAATCTCTTGGATGAGACACAATTCGGCTTTAGGAAAGGCCACGGCACAGAAATCGCCCTTATCAAAGCGGCAGATGAAATCAGAGCCACCTGAGACCAAGGTGGAGCAGCAGTATTGATACTGCTGGATTTATCAGCAGCTTTTGACACGGTCGATCAAGCCACCCTGATCGACCGTGTCTCAAACATGGGCATTAAACTCAAAGCCAAAGATTTACTGGCTTCGTTCCTGGCCAATCGCACTCAGCTAGTGAGTCTCGGTGAATATAACTCCTCGTCATTTACCCTCCCACGTGGTGTGCCACAAGGATCATCCGTGAGTCCGACACTGTTTAATATCTATGTGTCGGACCTGGCCAAGGTCATCAAGGCCCATGGGATGGGGATGACATCTTACGACGATGATGCACAGCTGGTGCTTGCAATTAACAACGATGGAGGAGCAATTGCGGCCAGTTTTCAAACTGGTATGCTCGCCATGAGCTCCTGGATGGCCGAATTTACACCCTACATGGTCCCCCACATGGTGGCCAACCACCCTGGGCCCTCCACCCCCTCCAGTACTGAAAGTAAGAAACCTGGGCGTCATGTTTGACGATAAACTAACATTCTCAGTTTATGCCAATGCCACCGTCTCGTCATCCTTTAACACACTAAGAATGATCAATCAACTGCTACCCTTCCTTCCACCCAGCGCAGGAAAAACCCTGATCAGCACCCTAGTCATGTCCAAAATTGACTATTGCATCGGCCTGCTCTTGAATGCCCAGAAAAACATCACTAACAAACTACAGATGGTGCCGAATGCCGCTGCAAGGTTGCACAGCCTGGCCCCTCTGACACCAGTCTCCGGGTGGGGAAACATCCTTTACAACGCAACTTTTACCACGCAGTGCCTTTACGACGCAACTTTTACAACGCAAACCATTACAACGCATTGCGCTGGGGGGGCGCTCTAGGATAGGGAATAAGTTTAATTTACTGTCCAACACCTTCCCTAGTGTCCACGGGGACTGGAGTTGGGATAGTAAATTAAACTATTCACTATCCAGCGCCCCAAAGCACTATGCGTTGTAATGGTATTCGTTGTAAATACCGCGTTGTAAAGGCATGCGATGTAAAAGTATGCGTTGTAACGTCATACATCCCTCCGGGTGTGACCAGCATGTAATGTTGCGACCGCACAGTTGCGGTCTAGTTGATCAGCGCATGTAGACGTGCGCATACGCGGTGGCGCACGGCGCCGCGTACGTTATAAAAAATAAAGGTGGGCGTGTCCCCGAGTTAGTCGGGACCACGCGACGAACTAAACCAGGTGTCCGTGTGAGTCCCTCATTGCGCGCTCTTAGCCTGCGCGCCCCCAGGTTCTACAGACCTGACAATGGCGACGAGGGGTGTCTGACCCCACGCTGTGCCCCCTGCACGGCCCGTACTGCATTGGAGCGCCGCCCAGGCCCCATGTGCTGCCCCGACTGGCCCGGCGAGGCCCTGGCCGAGACCCGGATGGGGGTATGAGACTGCGGCCGCCACATGTGCGCCCTGCCACGCATGCACGTGGCGCCTCCTGGTCATAGCGCCTGCAGAGGATGACGCGCGGTATCGTTGCACATTCACGCTAGACCGCGACACGTGCCCAGCAGCGACTGGCCTGCCGGTGGCGCCCATCCCCACGTGGAGGAGCCTCGCATTCTGTCCCGGAGTGCCCCTAGTGGAGCCACCTGTGCCCGCGCCGCGATGACGGCCATCCCCCCGATCGAGCCCTTTGTGGTCGACGGCGCACCTGCCTCTTTGGCGCCGAGATGGAAAGACTGGACAGAGCGCCTCAACTTCTACTTTGAAGGTGCGGGGACGGCGAGGGACCTTCACCGCATTTACAAGACTTTGACAGAGGCCACGCCGCACACTTATGTCACGCTACTACAAGCGCTTAACGCTTACTTCGAGCCCATGGCCAGCAAAGACTACGAGCGTTTTCTTTTTCGCCAAGCCCGGCAGGAGGCTGATGAGTCTCTTGATGCTTTCCATGGGAGGCTGCGGGAGCTCGCTAGCACTTGTGGATTCAGGGATGAGCAAGAAGAGATACGTGGTCAGATAATTCAGAACTGTTATTCATCCGATCTCAGGGTCAAGATTCGCCAAGAAGATGGGAAGCCCCTTGCTGAGATCCTGAAACTAGGCCGCTCCAAGGAACTATCGAGAGCGAGAGCGTCACACATGGAGGCAGCATTGCACAGGCCAGTAAAAAGTGAACAAGTCAACGTCGCAGAACAAGTGAATGTCGTCCGCCCCAAACAACGGTCATTCGGAGGGAAGAAGCCACAGGAAAGGCGGAAGGAATGTGGATACTGTGGAGGCACACCTCACAGAGCAAAAGATTGCCCAGCAAACGGCAAGAAATGCAGCGCGTGTGGGCGTTTGAATCATTTCGCCTCGGTATGCAGGTCCTCGAAACAGAAGGCGGAGGCAGCGCACGCCATCAGAGACAGCCCAGAGAGCGAAGATATGGACGACGATGTCCATGACTACCCCATACACTATGTGTTTGCCATCGACCATCCGGCCAGAAAGAAAAAGCGCCTCCCGAAGTGTCGCATAAGAGTGAACCAGCAAGAGGTGAGAGCCACTATAGATACAGGGGCCTCCATCGAGTTGATGGCAGCGGACGTGTATAACCAACTGCGTGACAGGCCAACCCTAAGCAAAGCAAAGATCCGAGTGTTCGCCTATGGGCAGAGAACCCCAATACCACTCATCGGGTGTTTCAAGACAAATATCTGTCACCAGGACAGGACAGTCCCCTCCACCATATATGTGACAAAAGAAGGGAGCGGCATGCTACTCAGCGGAAAGGCCGCCGAAGAACTCCAACTCATCTTCTATGCCATGGCAGTCCTAGAGGATGAACTCGATGCCATCATCGAAGAATTTGAGGACACGTTCAGGGGCATCGGGTGCCTCAAAGGGAAAGAGGTATCGCTGCACATTGATCCATCCATACAACCCGTGGCACTTCGACACCGGAGAATTGCTTTCCACCTCCGGAAGAAGGTGGAAGAAGAACTCGAGAGTCTCGAGAGACAAGGAATAATCGAGAAAGTGGATGGGCCCACGCCTTGGGTGTCACCGATCGTAGTAGCGAGGAAGCCTAAACAGCCAGGGCAGGTTCGCATATGCGTGGACATGCGCCTGCCCAACGCCGCAGTCAAGCGAGAGCGTCACCTGACGCCCACTGTTGACGACATATTGAGCGAACTCAATGGAGCCAAATGGTTTTCCAAGGTAGATCTTCGCTCGGGCTACCACCAGCTACCACTCCACCCAGACTCCAGGTACATCACTACCTTTTCCACCCATGTGGGCCTACGCCGATATCGCCGCCTCAACTTCGGCATATCGAGTGCTGCAGAAGTTTTCCAGAATACTATCCGTGAAGTGCTCAGCGGACTCCCAGGCGTACTCAACGTCAGTGACGACCTGCTGATATATGCCCAGTCTGTGGAAGAACATCACCAGCGGCTGAGGGGAGTTCTACAAAGACTAAAGGATTCTGGCCTCACCCTGCACCGCGAAAAATGCCAATTCCTCCGCAACACCATCAGTTTCTTCGGATACACATTCTCAGACAAGGGCATTGCCCCCGATCCAGAGAAGGTCAAGGATGTACAGACAGCTCCCGCCCCGACAAACATCTCCGAGGTGCGGAGCTTTCTAGGAATGGTCAATTTCTGTGGTCGCTTTATCCCGGACCTCTCCAACATCACCCGACCCCTCCGCGAGCTCACGAAGACATCCACCCCCTGGCAGTGGGGCAAGGAACAGGATGACGCATTCCGAAACACGAAGGCAGCCCTATCGGCGGAGAAGACGCTCTCCTACTTTGACCCCTCCAAACAGACCAACATCGCCGTCGATGCCAGCCCTTTCGGTCTGGGTGCGGTCCTCACACAACGTCAAGGAGAAGATGACTGGGCACCGATTGCATAGGCTAGCAGATCGCTGACAGAGACGGAACAGAGGTACTCTCAGATAGAACGTGAAGCCATAGCTATCCACTGGGCGTGCAGACATTTCCACATGTATGTGTATGGGCACCCGTTCACCGTCTCAACAGACCACAAACCCCTAATTCCACTATTCAGGGGGACGGTATCGAAACCACCGCCCAGGATTGAAAAATGGATTCTGCAGCTGCAGGAATATGACTACCTGCTAGAGTTCAAACCGGGAGCCACCAACCCAGCGGACTTCCTATCACGCCACCCGAGGGCAGCCACCCCGGGAGAAAGAGAGGATGCTGAAGACACTGAGTCATACGTGAATGCAGTGGTTGAAAGGTCCAGGCCACTCCCCATGAGTTTGGACATGATCATTGAAGCCACCCAAAATGACGAGATCTTCCAGATTGTCTCGAATGCCATACGCACGAACGAGTGGAAGACGCTCCAAGCGTCATTAGGCAAGAGAACACCGCAAGCGAAAACAGCCCTGGAAGCGTTCTTGAGGGTCAAAGAGGAGCTGTCAGTTGATAGCCAGGGTTGCGTGCTAAGAGGGCCCAGAATCGTGATGCCGGCTACTCTCACCCAGCAAGCCATTGCCCTTGCTCACCGAGGACACCAGGGAGTGGTGAAAACAAAAAGCAGACTTCGTGCCAAACTATGGTTTCCAGACATGGACTCACAAGTGGAACGGGCCGTCAAAGAGTGCCAGTGGTGCCAAGCAGCGGGGCTCCCAGAAAACCCGCCCCCGGTCATCACAGAAGTTGGCCCGGAAAGACCATGGGAACACGTCAGCGCCGATTTCGGTCACCTGCCAGACGGAAGACACATGCTTGTCATCATGGATGACTACACGAAATATCCAGAGGTGGAAATTGTTACCTCCCTCACTGCAAAAGAGGTGATCGCCAAATTTGAGAAGACTATCGCAACCCATGGCATCTTTGTGAGAGTCAAGACCGACAACGGTCCCCCCTTTCAGAGCCAGGAGTTTGCTGAGTATCTAGCGGAGTGGGGGATTCTACACCGGAAAATAACACCCAGATGGCCGCAAGCAAACGGAGAAGTGGAAAGGTTTATGCGCACGCTGAACAAAACCATCCGAATTGCCCATGCTGAGGGAACATCGGTGGAAAAGGGAATCTACTCCTTCCTCCGAGAGTACAGGCTTACTCCACACCGCACCACTGAGGCAGCCCCAGGTCCGTCCACGATGGGACGCATAATCCGAGACACCCTCCCAAATCACCCCACCTGGAACCCCACCAGTGCAGAATCATGGAGGACTGTGTCCAACAGGAAAAAGTCAAATGACTATGCAAGTTTCCGGCGAAGGTCCAAAGAATCATCTATTGCCGAAAATGACCGGGTCTATGTCCGAGACAGGTATCCAGGGAGCAAGTTCAGGCTCCCGTTTGAACCACAACCATGGACTGTCACTGCCCGGAACGGGACCATGATCACCGCCCAGCGAGAGGGAGAAACAGTCACCAGGAATGTCTCATTTTTCAAAAAGGCTGCCAGCCCCCGGAATGACCCACCTAGCTCGGAGAGGAATGAGGGATCAACAGCATCGCCAGCCCGGCCAGGAAGCAACCAAAGCACTCCCGAAGCCGCCGTCCAGGATTGGGACGTAGACTCTGCAGATGAACCACGAGCCTCCAGCACCCCCAGTGCCGCTCTCCCCAGGAGCCCCCAGAGCCCTCTGGGCACGAGCACTCCCTGCAGTGAACCACCCCGGAGAGTGCTGTTCCGTGGCGAAGCAGCAGGCTATGGACTGAGAAGGAACCCAGCGCCCTCCTCCCAGATGGCCGACTACGCAGTGGGCTGAGAGACCGTGAAGAGACTAGAGACTGGTAACAGGCCGGATGGCCAAGTTTTATTGTTTATGTTGGACACTCAGAGCGATACCATTTTGTTGAGGGGGAGGGGTTTTGTTCATACCAAAGGTGAAAAGGAATGTAATGTTGCGACCGCACAGTTGCGGTCTAGTTGATCAGCGCACGTAGACGTGCGCATACGCGGTGGCGCACGGCGCCGCGTACGTTATAAAAAATAAAGGTGGGCGTGTCCCCGAGTTAGTCGGGACCACGCGACGAACTAAACCAGGTGTCCGTGTGAGTCCCTCATTGCGCGCTCTTAGCCTGCGCGCCCCCAGGTTCTACAGACCTGACACAGCATAGCAGCACGCCCCATCCCTGGCACCTGTCTCTGCCCCCCAGGGCTCCAGCAGGTGCCCAGACACCCCTCGCCAGTCCCCATACCCCCAGACACTCGGAGGGGCCATGCACTAGCAGGGGGTGGACCAGAGAGCTGACGGAACCACAGCTCAAGGGGGGGGCTAGCATGCCTTCACTTGAACCCCTCTCTGCGTGCAGGGGGTATCGTCACTGCCCCCCCCCCCCTGTGAGCTGTCACAATTAGCCCCCCTCTGGAGGTCAGGGGTCACCCTTGTAGCCCACTTTGATTCTTTTGCAATGCAGCCACAGTGTGAGCTCATTTCACCTTTGACCTGCGGGAGGAAGGTCTTTATATTTGTTTTCTTGCTTTTTGCTCTTGGATTACGCGGCGCGTGGGCACCTTTAATTCCCTGAGTCCTTTTCTTGGAACCATACTTCAGCGCCTGAATCTGGCGCACATGACGCCTCGAGCCCGGGCTTAGAGGCTCCCATCAGGAGTCTAGACGCTGAGCCCTGGCGAGAGGGGGGGGGGGGGTGCCGGTGTGACCTACCGAGGGCCCCGGGGGCTTCCTGGCCGAAGGTACCCCTTGGGCTGCAGAAGGGGCCCCTCCTGTCCCTCACACAAGCACGTCTGTGCCTTCTGGTTTGTAGGGCGCACATTACAAGCATGTGTGTGCACAGGTCGCACCCCCCAGCCCAACGCAGACTCCCACAATAGAAGCATGAGTCCACCGAGCCACCAGACCCGGCAGTGTGAGGGTCTGTTTGAACCTACGCGAGGGTCTGCTGGGGGCTATGAGGGTCTGCTGAGAGCTATGTGAGGGTCTGCTGAGAGCTATGTGAGGGTCTGCTGAGAGCTATGTGAGGGTCTGCTGAGAGCTATGTGAGAGTCTGCTGGGGGCTATGAGAGGGTCTGCTGAGAGCTATGTGAGAGTCTGCTGGGGGCTATGAGAGGGTCTGCTGAGAGCTATGTGAGAGTCTGTTGGGGGCTATGAGAGGGTCTGCTGAGAGCTATGTGAGGGTCTGTTCGGGGTATGTGAGGGTCTGCTGGAGGCTATGAGAGGGTTGCTGAGATCTATGTGAGAGTCTGTTCGGGGTATGTGAGGGTCTGCTGGGGGCTATTTGATTGTTTGGGTTATGTGATGACTTTTTTGGGATATGTGAAAGTTTGTTTGGCTCTGTGAGGGTCTGCTGTAGACTAGAGTGGGTCTGCTGAGAGCTGTGTGCGAGTCTGTTCAGGGCTCTGTGAGGGTCTGCTGTAGACTAGAGTGGGTCTGCTGAGAGCTGTGTGCGAGTCTGTTCAGGGCTCTGTGAGGGTCTGCTGTAGACTAGAGTGGGTCTGCTGAGAGCTGTGTGCGAGTCTGTTCAGGGCTCTGTGAGGGTCTGCTGTAGACTAGAGTGTGCCTGCTGAGAGCTGTGTGGGAGTCTGTTCAGGGCTCTGTGAGGGTCTGCTGTAGACTAGAGTGTGCCTGCTGAGAGCTGTGTGCGAGTCTCTTCAGGGCTCTGTGAGGGTCTGCTGTAGACTAGAGTGGGTCTGCTGAGAGCTGTGTGAGAGTCTCTTCAGGGCTCTGTGAGGGTCTGCTGTAGACTAGAGTGGGTCTGCTGAGAGCTGTGTGCGAGTCTCTTCAGGGCTCTGTGAGGGTCTGCTGTAGACTAGAGTGGGTCTGCTGAGAGCTGTGTGAGAGTCTCTTCAGGGCTCTGTGAGGGTCTGCTGTAGACTAGAGTGGGTCTGCTGAGAGCTGTGTGAGAGTCTCTTCAGGGCTCTGTGAGGGTCTGCTGTAGACTAGAGTGGGTCTGCTGAGAGCTGTGTGCGAGTCTGTTCAGGGCTCTGTGAGGGTCTGCTGTAGACTAGAGTGGGTCTGCTGAGAGCTGTGTGCGAGTCTGTTCAGGGCTCTGTGAGGGTCTGCTGTAGACTAGAGTGGGTCTGCTGAGAGCTGTGTGAGAGTCTCTTCAGGGCTCTGTGAGGGTCTGCTGTAGACTAGAGTGGGTCTGCTGAGAGCTGTGTGCGAGTCTGTTCAGGGCTCTGTGAGGGTCTGCTGTAGACTAGAGTGGGTCTGCTGAGAGCTGTGTGAGAGTCTGTTCAGGGCTCTGTGAGGGTCTGCTGTAGACTAGAGTGGGTCTGCTGAGAGCTGTGTGCGAGTCTGTTCAGGGCTCTGTGAGGGTCTGCTGTAGACTAGAGTGTGCCTGCTGAGAGCTGTGTGCGAGTCTCTTCAGGGCTCTGTGAGGGTCTGCTGTAGACTAGAGTGGGTCTGCTGAGAGCTGTGTGCGAGTCTCTTCAGGGCTCTGTGAGGGTCTGCTGTAGACTAGAGTGGGTCTGCTGAGAGCTGTGTGAGAGTCTCTTCAGGGCTCTGTGAGGGTCTGCTGTAGACTAGAGTGGGTCTGCTGAGAGCTGTGTGCGAGTCTGTTCAGGGCTCTGTGAGGGTCTGCTGTAGACTAGAGTGGGTCTGCTGAGAGCTGTGTGAGAGTCTCTTCAGGGCTCTGTGAGGGTCTGCTGTAGACTAGAGTGGGTCTGCTGAGAGCTGTGTGAGAGTCTGTTCAGGGCTCTGTGAGGGTCTGCTGTAGACTAGAGTGGGTCTGCTGAGAGCTGTGTGCGAGTCTGTTCAGGGCTCTGTGAGGGTCTGCTGTAGACTAGAGTGGGTCTGCTGAGAGCTGTGTGAGAGTCTGTTCAGGGCTCTGTGAGGGTCTGCTGTAGACTAGAGTGGGTCTGCTGAGAGCTGTGTGCGAGTCTGTTCAGGGCTCTGTGAGGGTCTGCTGTAGACTAGAGTGTGCCTGCTGAGAGCTGTGTGCGAGTCTGTTCAGGGCTCTGTGAGGGTCTGCTGTAGACTAGAGTGGGTCTGCTGAGAGCTGTGTGCGAGTCTGTTCAGGGCTCTGTGAGGGTCTGCTGTAGACTAGAGTGTGCCTGCTGAGAGCTGTGTGCGAGTCTGTTCAGGGCTCTGTGAGGGTCTGCTGTAGACTAGAGTGGGTCTGCTGAGAGCTGTGTGCGAGTCTGTTCAGGGCTCTGTGAGGGTCTGCTGTAGACTAGAGTGGGTCTGCTGAGAGCTGTGTGCGAGTCTGTTCAGGGCTCTGTGAGGGTCTGCTGTAGACTAGAGTGGGTCTGCTGAGAGCTGTGTGCGAGTCTGTTCAGGGCTCTGTGAGGGTCTGCTGTAGACTAGAGTGGGTCTGCTGAGAGCTGTGTGAGAGTCTCTTCAGGGCTCTGTGAGGGTCTGCTGTAGACTAGAGTGTGCCTGCTGAGAGCTGTGTGAGAGTCTCTTCAGGGCTCTGTGAGGGTCTGCTGTAGACTAGAGTGGGTCTGCTGAGAGCTGTGTGAGAGTCTCTTCAGGGCTCTGTGAGGGTCTGCTGTAGACTAGAGTGGGTCTGCTGAGAGCTGTGTGCGAGTCTGTTCAGGGCTCTGTGAGGGTCTGCTGTAGACTAGAGTGGGTCTGCTGAGAGCTGTGTGAGAGTCTCTTCAGGGCTCTGTGAGGGTCTGCTGTAGACTAGAGTGGGTCTGCTGAGAGCTGTGTGCGAGTCTGTTCAGGGCTCTGTGAGGGTCTGCTGT
The DNA here is from genome assembly GCF_964261635.1 of Lissotriton helveticus. Classification (NCBI taxonomy): domain Eukaryota; kingdom Metazoa; phylum Chordata; class Amphibia; order Caudata; family Salamandridae; genus Lissotriton; species Lissotriton helveticus. The sequence continues at coordinate 1,262,068,892 of NC_136070.1, read as the reverse complement.
AGACTAGAGTGGGTCTGCTGAGAGCTGTGTGCGAGTCTGTTCAGGGCTCTGTGAGGGTCTGCTGTAGACTAGAGTGGGTCTGCTGAGAGCTGTGTGCGAGTCTGTTCAGGGCTCTGTGAGGGTCTGCTGTAGACTAGAGTGGGTCTGCTGAGAGCTGTGTGCGAGTCTGTTCAGGGCTCTGTGAGGGTCTGCTGTAGACTAGAGTGGGTCTGCTGAGAGCTGTGTGCGAGTCTGTTCAGGGCTCTGTGAGGGTCTGCTGTAGACTAGAGTGGGTCTGCTGAGAGCTGTGTGAGAGTCTCTTCAGGGCTCTGTGAGGGTCTGCTGTAGACTAGAGTGGGTCTGCTGAGAGCTGTGTGCGAGTCTGTTCAGGGCTCTGTGAGGGTCTGCTGTAGACTAGAGTGGGTCTGCTGAGAGCTGTGTGCGAGTCTGTTCAGGGCTCTGTGAGGGTCTGCTGTAGACTAGAGTGGGTCTGCTGAGAGCTGTGTGCGAGTCTGTTCAGGGCTCTGTGAGGGTCTGCTGTAGACTAGAGTGTGCCTGCTGAGAGCTGTGTGAGAGTCTCTTCAGGGCTCTGTGAGGGTCTGCTGTAGACTAGAGTGTGCCTGCTGAGAGCTGTGTGCGAGTCTGTTCAGGCTCTGTGAGGGTCTGCTGTAGACTAGAGTGTGCCTGCTGAGAGCTGTGTGCGAGTCTGTTCAGGGCTCTGTGAGGGTCTGCTGTAGACTAGAGTGGGTCTGCTGAGAGCTGTGTGCGAGTCTGTTCAGGGCTCTGTGAGGGTCTGCTGTAGACTAGAGTGGGTCTGCTGAGAGCTGTGTGCGAGTCTGTTCAGGGCTCTGTGAGGGTCTGCTGTAGACTAGAGTGGGTCTGCTGAGAGCTGTGTGCGAGTCTGTTCAGGGCTCTGTGAGGGTCTGCTGTAGACTAGAGTGGGTCTGCTGAGAGCTGTGTGCGAGTCTGTTCAGGGCTCTGTGAGGGTCTGCTGTAGACTAGAGTGGGTCTGCTGAGAGCTGTGTGCGAGTCTGTTCAGGGCTCTGTGAGGGTCTGCTGTAGACTAGAGTGGGTCTGCTGAGAGCTGTGTGCGAGTCTGTTCAGGGCTCTGTGAGGGTCTGCTGTAGACTAGAGTGGGTCTGCTGAGAGCTGTGTGCGAGTCTGTTCAGGGCTCTGTGAGGGTCTGCTGTAGACTAGAGTGGGTCTGCTGAGAGCTGTGTGCGAGTCTGTTCAGGGCTCTGTGAGGGTCTGCTGTAGACTAGAGTGGGGTCTGCTGAGAGCTGTGTGCGAGTCTGTTCAGGGCTCTGTGAGGGTCTGCTGTAGACTAGAGTGGGTCTGCTGAGAGCTGTGTGAGAGTCTGTTCAGGGCTCTGTGAGGGTCTGCTGTAGACTAGAGTGGGTCTGCTGAGAGCTGTGTGCGAGTCTGTTCAGGGCTCTGTGAGGGTCTGCTGTAGACTAGAGTGGGTCTGCTGAGAGCTGTGTGAGAGTCTCTTCAGGGCTCTGTGAGGGTCTGCTGTAGACTAGAGTGGGCCTGCTGAGAGCTGTGTGAGAGTCTCTTCAGGGCTCTGTGAGGGTCTGCTGTAGACTAGAGTGGGTCTGCTGAGAGCTGTGTGAGAGTCTCTTCAGGGCTCTGTGAGGGTCTGCTGTAGACTAGAGTGGGTCTGCTGAGAGCTGTGTGCGAGTCTGTTCAGGGCTCTGTGAGGGTCTGCTGTAGACTAGAGTGGGTCTGCTGAGAGCTGTGTGAGAGTCTCTTCAGGGCTCTGTGAGGGTCTGCTGTAGACTAGAGTGGGTCTGCTGAGAGCTGTGTGCGAGTCTGTTCAGGGCTCTGTGAGGGTCTGTTGTAGACTAGAGTGGGTCTGCTGAGAGCTGTGTGCGAGTCTGTTCAGGGCTCTGTGAGGGTCTGCTGTAGACTAGAGTGGGTCTGCTGAGAGCTGTGTGCGAGTCTGTTCAGGGCTCTGTGAGGGTCTGCTGTAGACTAGAGTGGGTCTGCTGAGAGCTGTGTGCGAGTCTGTTCAGGGCTCTGTGAGGGTCTGCTGTAGACTAGAGTGGGTCTGCTGAGAGCTGTGTGCGAGTCTGTTCAGGGCTCTGTGAGGGTCTGCTGTAGACTAGAGTGGGTCTGCTGAGAGCTGTGTGCGAGTCTGTTCAGGGCTCTGTGAGGGTCTGCTGTAGACTAGAGTGGGTCTGCTGAGAGCTGTGTGCGAGTCTGTTCAGGGCTCTGTGAGGGTCTGCTGTAGACTAGAGTGGGTCTGCTGAGAGCTGTGTGCGAGTCTGTTCAGGGCTCTGTGAGGGTCTGCTGTAGACTAGAGTGGGTCCTGCTGAGAGCTGTGTGCGAGTCTGTTCAGGGCTCTGTGAGGGTCTGCTGTAGACTAGAGTGTGTCCTGCTGAGAGCTGTGTGCGAGTCTGTTCAGGGCTCTGTGAGGGTCTGCTGTAGACTAGAGTGTGTCCTGCTGAGAGCTGTGTGCGAGTCTGTTCAGGGCTCTGTGAGGGTCTGCTGTAGACTAGAGTGTGCCTGCTGAGAGCTGTGTGCGAGTCTGTTCAGGGCTCTGTGAGGGTCTGCTGTAGACTAGAGTGGGTCTGCTGAGAGCTGTGTGCGAGTCTGTTCAGGGCTCTGTGAGGGTCTGCTGTAGACTAGAGTGGGTCTGCTGAGAGCTGTGTGCGAGTCTGTTCAGGGCTCTGTGAGGGTCTGCTGTAGACTAGAGTGGGTCTGCTGAGAGCTGTGTGC
>NC_136070.1:1261977654-1262065992 GCF_964261635.1 Lissotriton helveticus | reverse complement strand
GGAGAGAGATAGAGGGGGAGATAGAGAGAGATACATATATAAGGAGGAAGTGAGAGAGAGAGATGTCCAGTGAAAGAAGTGCATTAGTGAGAGGTGTAGGTGACGTGCAGAAAGAGATGAGGTTGTTACAGCGGTTGAGCAAGACAGAGGGTGAGAGGGAGGGAGATATCTGCGATAGCAAGAGAGGGACAGGTGAGAGAGGAGTGAACTGGAATGGAGAAGGAGGTGCAGAGACGGTTGTGAGTGTGTGAGGTAGAGAACCAATGACGAAGAAGAGCAGAGAGAGTTGAGGTAGAGTGCTGAGGTGGAGAGAGGACTAACAGGGGAAGAAAAGGGGTAAGTTATGGCATAGAGTGAAAGAGAGGTGAGATGAAGTGTGCAGTGAAGTAGAGAGAAGTGCAACGGATGGAAAAGTGACACATGATGACGTCACACAGAAAGAGCATTTAGTAATTTAATTGGCATCAACTGCCTGGGCGGGAGAGGGCTAAGGCTGGGCAGGACAGCCATTGCCACTACATGTTTTATTGTGCAGCTGTAAACAAAAATTAATTATTTTTTTTTCATGCACATTTGATGATGACAGGACTTGGAGTGATCAGATCACTTTCCCTGTTGGGAGCCCCCTCGGGTATTTCCCACTATCTAGTCGCCTGCCAATATTTGTAAGATCAAAAGCTCATCCCCGAATTCAATGCTAAAACGAAGTCAAAGCAGGGTGGAGGGTAAAGCTGCCCTGGCTCCGTGTGTGCCACCCCGGGCAGCTGGGCGGCGCCTTGGCTTCGTGGCGCTGCTGGTCAGCAGCTGGGCCCCCTCTGGCTCTTCCGGTCCCGCGTGGGCTGTACGTGCAGGATGCGGCGCGCGCCTGGTTAAAGGCCCATTCATTCAAGGGCCTCCCATTTAGGTCATTACTGCTCCATTCATCATGACGTAGGACGAGCAGGCCGCGCTGCACGTGCCCTGGGGGCGGGGTCCTCCCCCTGCGTCACTTGTCCTCATCGGAAGATGCTCCAAAGCCCATCACCTCGGTGATAATCTCACAAAGAGGCTCCAGGGGTCTCTGGCGCCGGAAGCGCTCACCCTGGATGCCAGCGCCGGGGCCTGGCACTTGTGATTGCATTTATATAGCATTTACTACCCCTGATGAGGCGTCGAAGCGCTTTTTCATCGAGTCCGGAGCCCAAAGAGGATTAGTGGTGATTTAGTATAGGGAAAGAGGACATTACTTTTGAGTGGTGGACGTGTGAGATTGTTATTTGGATTGAAAAGGGATAGTGGAGCTGAACTGCACATAGTCCTTCCCCCAGTGCAGTCCGGGATTTCACTTCACCAGTGGTGTAATGAAACTTGAGCCTCCCACCCCATGCAAAGTACAGGAGGGCCCCTGAGAAGGCCCCGCCCCCCAAGACCCAGGTCAGGAGCCTTCTGGCCAGGGGCCAGCCGACCGTACCCAGTGCAGGAGATGGGCCCCTAAAGCTCAGGAGCCGGCCGAACCGCTGGAGATGCAGGTGCTACAACCCTTGACCCTTCTAGCCCCTAACCACCACTACACCACCATTTCCACTCCTGTCCGTCCTCCGCCTGTTTGATCCTCTCCTGTGGTTTAGTCCAGCCAGGACGTCCAGGTGGGGATTGGGGGAACTTAGAAGCTTGAGGGTGTCTGCCTTTGGAGTCTTCTCCATTTGGGTCTTTTGGGACAGCGGGCCCGATTCACAGAACTAACTTAAGACAAAATCCTAAACTTACTACTTTTGGTATTCACAGAAGTTAGGATTTTGTCTTAAATTTGTCTTAAAACAGACTTAAGACAAAATCCTAACTTAAGTCTGTCTTAAGTCTGTCTTAAGACAAACTTAAGACAAAATCCTAACTTAAGTTAAGTCTGTCTTAAGACAAACTTAAGACAAAATCCTAACTTAAGTCTGTCTTAAGTCTGTCTTAAGACAAACTTAAGACAGAATCCTAACTTCTGTGAATACCAAAAGTAGTAAGTTTAGGATTTTGTCTTAAGTTAGTTCTGTGAATCGGGCCCCATGTGGGCAACACAGACAGAAAGAAACCTACATGTCCACTGTCCCAGGAAAACCTGAAGGCCAAATATGTTAGAACACGCAGGTCTTGGGGTGAGCCAATGAGACAGAGGTCATGCAGCACCATTACTTGGAACCCTCTAGAACTCTTTAGTGGTGTTATTTGCTGAGGTTTTGCGTAGGTACTGATGTGTGTGACGCAAAGTCATGCAAAGTCTTACGTTGATTTACTCACCACAATAAAAGCATGCAGTAGCAGAGCAAACCGTACAACACACCTTGCGCACCCACACAACCCTTGGTAATCTAGGACATGTTTTTCAAATGAACCTTGAAACAGGACAGGCCTGTGGCACAAGCCGCCAAGAGCTTAAAGCGAATACCAAGGGCGAGGCTAGACGAGCCCGCCTTTAGGGCCCGGCCCCCCGGCCCACACCGCGCCGCTATTGGTCTTAGGTCCCAGGAGCCTGGGAAGTACTTCCGGGTCAGGGGGCGGGTGACGCACGTCCGGTGGGGGCGTGGGGCAGAGGCCATGACCTATTTAGGTCTGGGTCACGGTCAACTCGGCCTCTTTCCCCGCCTGCGCCGGACCTGATCGCCCACTCCCTGTCCGTTAGTCAGCTAACTTTAATCTTAGTTTTAAAAAACTTAGGTGGCCCAGTAGCTTCCCCGCCCCATAGTCTCACCCTCGAAGAAGGACAAAGACGGAGTGCTGACGAACCTCGACGGGCGGCGGAGGAGAGAGCGCCGACCGGGTCGCCAGGTGAGGTGCCGGGGTTAGCTGAGGCTGGGGGCGGGCGCGGGTCCGGGACTGGTTTGTCGCGTCCTCCTGCTGCATCCTTGTGAGGTGTTAGGGGCAGAGAGCGTGGTGCGGGCCCGTGCTCGCCTGCAGCTGCCTAGAGACGGGCAGCAGAGCTCCGGCGCCGTTGCCTGGCGGCAGGGTAGGCGAAGGGCGAGGGAGAGGGGTTAGCGGGAACCGGAGTGGAGTTAGCGGTACAAAGAGATACCATGGCATCCAGGGGGCAGAGCCATAAGCGCAAGGGCAAAGACCCTGAGATTGCGCAGTTACTGGCCTTGCTCCTTCAAAAGTTTAACAGGGACGACGAGAGCAGTGAAGGAGAGACCGATGGGCCCCATTCCGACCCGGAGGGGGAGCCCCCGAACATTGCTGAGCGCCCACGCAGGCAGGGGGTCCCGCCCAAAGCAGCATTCCCTCCCCTGCCCAAGAAACCGAGGGCACAGAAAACAAAAAAATCTGGAAGTTGGCACCAGACCGGACTAGTTGAAAACTGGCCAAGACACCACACTACGACCACACACCCGCACAAAACTGTTTTTATCAAAGGTTTTTATTATGTAAAAAATATATTTTTTCTTACAGTTTTTTATCGGAAGGTATGAGTGATCAATGTACTTTTGTAATGGTTTTAATTAACCTAAAACAATAAAAATTACTTACTTACCTACCCCTATGGATGACACACGCCTCCTACACCTCGTAGTTCTCGGTCTTATGTAACATTCCTATACTTTGATTTACACACATAAGATTGATTGTCTCTGTGTAATGTGTGTGTGATGTAAAGTACCCTACACTGGTATGAGTGGCACAGTAAACCTAATTAAATGCATCTGAGTGAGAGAGTGATTATGGAGACTTGAGGGGCGCTGTTAAAGAGTGGTAGTGAGGGAACCATGGAAAAGGTGTTCTTTGGGGGGTGCCAACAAACATTATTGCACTAGGCGCTACCAGTGTAAGACAAAATCCTAAACATACTACGTTTGGTATTCACAGAAGGCATTTAGTAGTAGTAAGGTTAGGATTTTGTGTTAAGTTTGACTTAAGACAAACTTAAGACAGACTTAAGACAGACTTAAGACAGACTTAAGACAAACTTAAGACAGACGTAAGACAGACTTAAGTTAGGATTTTGTCTTAAGTCTGTCTTAAATCTGTCTGAAGTTTGTCTTAAGTCTGTCTTAAGTTTGTCTTAAGTTTGTCTTAAATCAAACTTAAGACAGAATCCTAACTTTACTACTACTAAATGCCTTCTGTGAATACCAAAAGTAGTAAGTTTAGGATTTTGTCTTAAGTTAGTTCTGTGAATCGGCCCCAATGAGTATATAAATAGGACAATCTATATGAATTATTCTTAACTACACATCTATGGACTCAGTCTTGTGGAGGAATAATCCTCCCTAAATCTTTTCTAACGCTGTCCACTCACATATCAGTGACCAGCTTCACTCCATGCCCAGCCCATGGCTAGGTGCATGGCTGATAAGAACGTAGCCATCCTCTGCTGTTCTCGCTAAAGCCACTGGTGATGCCAGCTTAAAGTGAGGCTACCACAGCTGGTTGAGTGCTACAAATGACTGAGTGGCCACCACCACCCCAAGGCAAGCTTCTCCATGTCTGCAGCTTCTATCCATGCGTAACCCTACACACATCACACCTAACCCATGTACTACATGAATGGAAATGTATTTGTAATTTAATCTCATATATTCAAAATCATGGAATTACATCTTGAATTTATGTTATTAAGGCTATAACTTTTTAAAGTTTGTTATATGTTTAAAAGGAATATATAAATAATGTATATGTAACATATAGTATAAAAATATTTGTACAACTTTTTTAAACTTTAATAAACTTGTTTGTTTTCCCTGTACTTTGTCATATGGAGATCCGCAGCCTGGTGACAGACATTTACCTGTGGTAAAGTATAGGGAAAAGTAGAAACGTTTATTAAACTTGAAAAATAATGTTCAAATGAGTTTTAGGTTAAATACTAATGTATATTATTTTTGTATATTTATTTTAAAAGAAAAAGAAAGAAAAAAAATGTGGTGCAGCAAAATGAACGTAATTTTGAATTAACTATTTAATTAATGTATATATGTTTAAATAAAATGTACATTATTTTTGTAAAGATTAATTAACAAAAATCCTATATTCATTTTTTAAATTAAATATTAATAATTATTAAAAGTGATGTATACAATGAAATAAAACTAGTGTTATCATATTTTGACTAAAATTAATGATACATTAATTTTATATAAAAAGACTATTGAAATATATTCAAGTGAAAAAAAGTTTTATTTTTCTATTATTTGAAATATTAAATTATATTTATTTATAATTCTAACAATTTTAAATAACTGAATGCAATTCAATGGTGTTTTATTTTAATTCCCTACTTCTGTCATTTTCTATGGGAGTGAGTTGCAGTATGAGTGCTTTCCCATAAGTGACGCTGGATTTACTACTGCCCCTTTATAGAGGCAAGTAACTTTACACTCGTAAATTTGCCTGCACCTGAAGTAAAGTTACTCTCTCAAAAGTGTAAGAGTAAACGTACACATGTATTTTCATGCATATGTAAGTTAAACTTTATGATTTGCCTCCATGTGTGTAGCTGAGTTTCTCCACAGTGACCAGCATAACTTTCAGTGCAGTGAGCCACCTGTTGCTTACACACTAGGAAGGTAGCATCTCCCTCTTAAACAGACCAACGTGTTCGTTACACACTTGGAACGTAGAATCTCACTTTTACACAGACTCGCGTGTCGGTTACACACTAGGAAGGTGGCATCTAGCTCTTACACAGACCCACCTGTCAGTCACACACTGGGAAGCTAGCATCTTACTCTTACACAGAACCACGTGTCAGTTACAAACTGGGAAGGTAGCATCTGTCTCTTACACAAACCCATGTGTTGGTAACACGCTGGGAAGGTAGCATCTCGTTCCTACATGGGCCCATGTGTCGGTTACACACTGGGAAGGTAGCATCTCGTTCTTACATGGGCCCATGTGTCGGTTACACTCTGGGAAGGTAGCATCTGTCTCTTACACAGACCCACGTGTCGGTTACACACTGGGAAAGTAGCATCTCACTCTTACACAGACCTATGTGTCGGTCACACTCTGGGAAAGTAGCATCTCGCTCTTACACAGACCCACATGTTGGTTACACACTGGGAAGGTAGCATCTCGCTCTTACACAGACTCACGTGTTGGTTACACACTGGGAAGGTAGCATCTCGCTCTTACACAGACTCTACCTGTCAGTTACACACTGGGATGGTAGCATCTCGCTCTTACACAGACCCACATGTTGGTTACACACTGGGAAGGTAGCATCTCGCTCTTACACAGACTCTACCTGTCAGTTACACACTGGGATGGTAGCATGTGTCTCTTACACAGACCCGCGTGTCGGTTACACACTGGGAAAGTAGCATCTCGCTCTTACACGGACCCACATGTTGGTTACACACTGGGAAGGTAGCATCTGTATCTTACACAGACCCACAGGTCGGTTACACACTGGGAAGGTAGCATCTCGCTCTTACACAGACTCTACCTGTCAGTTACACACTGGGATGGTAGCATGTGTCTCTTACACGGACCCACGTGTCGGTTACACACTGGGAAGGTAGCATCTGTCCCTTGCACAGACCCACGTGTCAGTTACACACTGGGAAAGTAGCATCTCGCTCTTACACAGACCTATGTGTCGGTCACACTCTGGGAAGGTAGCATCTCGCTCTTACACAGACCCACATGTTGGTTACACACTGGGAAGGTAGCATCTCACTCTTACACAGACCCACTTGTCAGTTACACACTGGGAAAGTAGCATCTCGCTCTTACACAGACTCTACCTGTCAGTTACACACTGGGATGGTAGCATTTGTCTCTTACACAGACCCGCGTGTCGGTTTCACACTGGGAAGGTAGCATCTTACTCTTACATGGACCCACGTGTTGGTTACACACTGGGAAAGTAGCATCTTACTCTTACACAGACCCACGTGTGGGTTACAAACTGGAAAAGTAGCATCTCGCTCTTACACAGACCCATGTGTTGGTTACACACTGGGAAGGTAGTATCTGTCTCATACACAGGCCCACGTGTCGGTTACACAATGAGAAAGTAGCATCTCACTCTTACACGGACCCACGTGTCGGTTACACTATGGGAAAGTAGCATCTCGCTCTTACACAGACCCACGTGTCGGTTACACACTGGGAAGGTAGTATCTGTCTCATACACAGGCCCACGTGTCGGTTACACTCTGGGAAGGTAGCATCTCGCTCTTACACGGACCCACGTGTCGGTTACACTATGGGAAAGTAGCATCTCGCTCTTACACAGACCCACGTGTCGGTTACACACTGGGAAGGTAGTATCTGTCTCATACACAGGCCCACGTGTCGGTTACACACTGGGAAGGTGGCATCTCACTCTTACACAGACTCTACCTGTCAGTTACACACTGGGATGGTATCATCTCTCGCTCTCACACAGACCCACGTGTCGGTTACGCACTGGGAAGGTAGCATCTCACTCTTACACAGACCCACGTGGTGGTAATTCACTGGGAAAGGAGACTGGAAGTGTTGCAGGCACCATTGTTGTGGTCAGCAGTCTAGTTTCTTAGCCTGGCTGCATAAATGGGGATGCTCGCCCAGACGCGCAGCGGACGCGCTTAGAGGCACAAGTGTTACGGTAAAGATCAGCTCTTGAAGCGCCTGGTAAAGGGCTTCTCACGCATTCTCTACGCCTTAATAATTAGCCTTTGCCTTTAAGCATAAATTGTTTTATTTTGATACTTTGCTCACAAAGTGTTTTTATCCCCACATTTATCGCCGCATATCCTGATATTTTTAAAAACTCACATCACTTACTGCAATTTACTTGGTCTTCACGCGTTCTTCCCCGGTCCACCACGGATGCTTCCGGTTGTGTGGAGGGAGCCAAACACAGACCGGAAGTGTTGCAGGGACCATTGTTGCGGTCAGCAGTTTAGTTTCTTAGCCTGGCTGCATAAATGGGGATGCTCGCCCAGACGCGCAGCGGACGCGCTTAGAGGCACAAATGTTACGGTAAAGATCAGCTCTTGAAGCGCCTGGTAAAGGGCTTCTCACGCATTCTCTACGCCTTAATAATTAGTGATTGCCTTTAAGCATAAGTTGTTTTATTTTGATCCTTTGCTCACAAAGTGTTTTTTTTTAAACTCTTTTTATTTGCAGATTACATAAAACAAAGACGGTCATTACATTTGTCGGTTCGAGTCAGTTACAGCACCAGATAGATATATTAATAGTAAGTTACACAGCATCAAGCAAATCGGCTTTTGGAGAAAAACAGTTTCAATCTACAGTCTCTACGCCGGAGCGGCGGGTCTGAGGTGGCTCACAGATGTTACCTCTGAAATCGTTCCAGCATGACCACACCTCCCCCCATTTTTGGGGGCATCCTCGTGCCATATATACAGTCTTTACTTGCAGCATGTACCAGTCCATGTCTTTTTTCCATTCAGTTAGCTTCGGCGGAATGGGAGCACCCCAGGATCGCGCTATGTTCCTTTTTGCCACCATTTGCCCCAGCATAACCCAGAGCTTCCCTTTCGCTGGCAGGTCTGTTGGCTCCCAGATGTTCAAGAGGCATCTCTTAGCCTCTGGTCGTAGTTCCACCCCCCCATACTTCTTGCATGCAGTGTACCACACGTCTCCAGTACCTTCGCACCAATGGGCAGTCCAAAAGTATATGAAAGAAAGAGCCCGTCTCACCGCAGCCCCTTCTGCAAAGCCCTTCCCCCCTTCTTCCCATTAACTGTAGCCTGGTGCAGGAGAGATAAATCCTGTGTAGTATTTTGAGTTGAATGAGCCTAAGTCTAGACGAAATTGCCACCTCCTTAGGGGAGGCAAACGCGCTCGTCCATTCCTCTTCGTCGATCTCAAGCCCATCTGCTTCCCACCTCCCCTTAAGAGACAAGAGTGAGTCAGGGGGATTATTTATCAGCTTTTTGTATGAGAGGGAGATGGCGTGTTCTGGCATGTGCCCATCAAGCAGTCTGTCCTCGAGTGGAGAGGCTTGTGGGGGTTTGGTCCCTGGTGGTATGTTAGTCTGGAGGGATTGTCTGACTTGCATATACCCAAAGTACTCAGTTTGTGCTAGGGCGTACGTTTCCTGCAGGTAGGTGAAGGATCTGACCCCTTTGGGACCCCATAAATCTTTAATTTGGGAGATACCAATAAGGTCCCAGTTTCGGAAACCCTTCGTTCGTCCCAAGTTGCCCAATTTTTCGGATGCCCATAATGGAGTGGCCATGGTTAGAGTATTGGACCAACCGAGTTGCCGCTGAGCCATGTGCCATATTTGCACCGAGTGTTTTGTAGGTCACAAAGTGTTTTTATCCCCACATTTATCGCCGCATATCCTGATATTTTTAAAAACTCATATCACTTACTGCAATTTACTTGGTCTTCACGCGTCCTTCCCCGGTGCACCACGGATGCTTCCGGTTGTGTGGAGGGAGCCAAACACAGACCGGAAGTGTTGCAGGGACCATTGTTGCGGTCAGCAGTCTAGTTTCTTAGCCTGGCTGCATAAATGGGGATGCTCACCCAGATGCGCAGCGGACGCGCTTAGAGGCACAAATGTTACGGTAAGGATCAGCTCTTGAAGCGCCTGGTAAAGGGCTTCTCACGCATTCTCTACGGCTTAATAAGTAGCGATTGCCTTTAAGCATAAATTGTTTTATTTTGATCCTTTGCTCACAAAGTGTTTTTATCCCCATATTTATCGCCGCATATCCTGATATTTTTAAAAACTCACATCACTTACTATAATTTACTTGTTCTTCACGCGTTCTTCCCCGGTCCACCACAGATGCTTCCGGTTGTGTGGAGGGAGCCAAACGCAGACCGGAAGTGTTACAGGCACAATTGTTGTGGTCAGCAGTTTAGTTTCTTGGCCTGGCTGCATAAATGGGGATGCTCGCCCAGACGGGCAGCGGGCACGCCACCGGCGCACAAAAGGCGTGCCTAAGGCAAGCCGGTCTGCGCCCGTCCGTGCCTGGACCTGGCCCAGGGCCGGGAACCCTGGCCCAATCGACCCAGACTAGCCCAAAACAACTTTATCCTACTCCAGTAATCAGTTAAAAGATATCCACCAGTTCGCCAACACCCCCTCCTGCTCTCACCTCCATTCCAGTTCATTAGATAACAACGCAACCTTTAGCTGCCCCTCCTGCCCCTTTACGCTGAATATCTACAATAAGGGAAGATACTCCGGCCCGATCATCTCACATCAACCAACATGTCATATACACTGCACTCATAAAGTTGCGTTCTCTTCCCAAACACAAATATGATTTAGCAGACTTCCTAACAAATTATAGCTTAGACATCTTATTCATAACCAAAACCTGGGCAGACCCATCTTCTGGCCCAGACTTCTGTACCGCAACTCCTGAAGGGTACTGTGTAGTTAGGCAGGATAGAATCAATAATAAACGGGGCGGGTTGGCAATAATTTATCGTGATAAATATCTGGTTAGGACAGAAACAATCCCTACCACAACATGTGAAGCTGCAACATTCACAATAAAGCTCAATCATTCGCAATCCTTTAAAGGAACCCTCCGATACCGCGCCCCAGGCCCACGATCGGACTTCCTTGCCTCCCTAGGCAGCCTACTGGAACCGGTAGCAGGGGAAGCGGATTTCACCATCTTGGGTGATTTCAACTTCCATCTGGAAAACCTGGACGACAAGGACACGGTCACCCTGCATACAGAACTGGATGACATTGACCTCCGCCAATTGGTTGCCAGCCCGGCGCACAAAGCCGGTCAGACCCTCGACGGACATTTTACAAATAACACGAAGCTATCACTAAGGAAAACTATACCCCTTTGTAGGAGGGTGGATGCCTGACTATGGTTACCCCAGATTTTTTGCCTAGTGTTTAGCTGGTTTTCGACTTAGTTGGCCCGGGATCCTGCTAATCAGGGCCCCAGGCTATCTGCTCTCCCTTTAAAATGGGCTCCATGTACCCTAGGTACATCACCAATTGGGTATTGGGTCACCTTATCAGCCCCTGTACAGTGTACTATAGGTACCCAGGACATAGGTGCATCCAAGGCCTACCAGGGGCTGCAGCATATCATTTGCCACCCCTGGCTGGCCATCCAAACAGACACAACTGGCTGATCACTCAGTTGGGGCAAGGTCGTGTAATCACCCCTTGCTTAGATATAGTATACCTATATCTGAACCTATATCTGGACACATATACACCTATAAGTCACTCCTATGGCAGGCCTTAACAATCCTGGAGGCAGAGTGCTTAGTTTTATGTGAGATGGTGCTCTAGCATGAGCTGAGCCTGTCTGCAGCTTTTGGAACCATTTCCTTATAGCTGTTCCAGGGTAGTGCCATACCATATACTCTTAAAGTGCATTATAATCCTCGCGGTTATTGCTAACTTTGGTTTGGGTTTACCAAAACATGTCGTGTAAGGTGTCATACACTTTGGAATACTACCCCCTCGCCAGTTCTGGTGACGGGGGTAGCATTACACCCTTCTAGAGGGAGAAGACATGGTACTTTACTTAAAACGCGGTTAAAACTAACCAGAACCTCAGCATCACAAAATAGATGCTGCTGCCACAGACACAAGTCTGGCCTCCTGCTGCTGACCGAAACTTGGCAGGGGAGGCTTGGACAAAAGGTTTCCTGTCACAGGGAGGTGTTACACCACCCCAGACAGGAGATAGTGGATTGAGGCAGGGAGGGCTGAGTGAAACTAGACACTGCCTGGGGCACACAAGGTGTCCCATGCAAAGCCCAGGTCAAACCGGTCCTGGGGCACTCCAGCCCCAGCTCTGGCGTGAAACTGGACAAAGGGAAAGGGGTGTAACCACCCCCTTCCTGGGTCCCACCCATAGGAGGGACCTAGCAGGATATCCAGCCCCTTGATTTGGAATAAAGGTAGGAGCTGTGCCCATAGACTTTAGATAATCCTGACTGAAACTTTAAAACACAACTCTGGACCCTTCGACATCCCACTCGACGTGGAAGACTGAAGAATCTCCCTTGTGGTCAAGGAGTGACCACCCTGTGCAAACAGGCACCATCCAGCGCCCAACAGTTTGCTTTGTTGCAGCTCCCGCCGGAGCTCGAGCAACAGAGATCAACAAAAACCAGCTTCTCTGACTTCCAACAGCCCGATCCACAGTCCCAGCAAATCTGAGACCCGTGGAGGCGACGTGAGGCCGGCCATCTTGAAAAGACTGCGCAGTGCTGACCGTGCAGCTCCCGAGGCACCCTCGAAGCTGTACATTAGGGCTTGAGAAGCCCCAGCCCCGAGCAGCTTTTGCACCAAAGATCACCTCTCCACACTCACCGAGTGCTGCGTGGGGGCCTTTTGCATTTTCCTGCTTGATGCATCTGTCACGTCACTTGCCCATTGGCTAGTGGTCACTATGACGACGAACCTTTAAATTTACACTGCTGGTTTGGTTGCTCCAGATTGGTCCTCGCTCCCCTGAAAAAGAGCGGCCTCTCTGACCTTGCTGGTCCGAGTAAGAAGTGATCTTCAAATCCTGCGTGGGTTGCATTTGCCAAGGCTTGTTAACTCCGATCTGGAAGCCGATACCGCCGACAGCGAGAGCCTTTATGGGACAGCTCGTTATCCACTCCTGGTCATCCTCAATGCCCCAGAGTCTACGTGGCAGCGGAGACAAGCTTCACGACAACTACCTGATTGTGCCCGACATCGCATGGTTCCTTCCTGGTTCCATCCTGGTCACTGCCAAGTGACCCAGACTCTGTCCCCTCTGCTTTCAGGTACTCTACATCTTCGATCCACCCTTGGATCCAACCGGACTCTTCTCTCCTGGCCGCCTGCAGCATCTTCATCTCCAGGCTCCATAGAAATCCACGGCGAAACCCGACACACTTTGGCACCTCTGCACCCGCTTCCTGTGGGTGAGGTAACGATCAAACACTGGTGCTCCTGTAGTGGCTTACACCTCTAGTGTCCTAGTTTAAAGTGGCTTAATTCTAATCCAGTCGGAAGACCTCCTAAACAGTAACTTTGTAACTTTTACGCGCCATTGACTTTGCATTGGTGCATGCGTGTGCTTTTAGCGCTGCACCCGAATCCTGCGGGCCTCTCCCGTCCTAACTGCTGTTAGTCCAGAGTAGTCCAAGCGATTCCCAAGGCCTTACCATTGTTTGTAAAGTGATAATTATACCACTTATTTAGTATATGGTTTTAGCGGCCACCGGGCCTATCCATAATTGTGCAACTTTTGTATGTTTAACTGTGCTTTTGTTTAAAAGCTTGTGCCTCTGGTCTCATAAAGAGTACAGAGGATTATTCTAGTAATAAATACATATATTTGTATAATATATAACTTGTGTGGTGTCCTTTCATTTGATATTACAGGACTGCATATGGTAAAACAGCTGGCTTCACATGCCCTCTTGAGTTAAGCCTAAGACTGCTTAGTCCATGCTACCCCTAGGATAGCTTGTCTATAAGGTTGACTTTACAACCACCACCATAAGGGATTGTTTGGACTGATACAACGTGGTCACTAGAATAGTGGACATCATACATCAGGCCAACTTCTCACACCCTTACTTGGACCGATCACTCGGCAGTCTTTTTTAACATTCGGGCTAATAAAATTCCCCCACCACATGTTCTCAAACGGCCTACTGAATTCAGAGCCTGGAGCCGCATAGATCAGCAGCGCCTCAAATCTCATGTATCATCCTCCAACTATGAGCCCACACCAGACCCAACATTAGCATTTGATGCCCTGGTAACTATAAAAAATCTCTCAAAAAACAGAACCACCC
Organism: Lissotriton helveticus; assembly: GCF_964261635.1. Classification (NCBI taxonomy): domain Eukaryota; kingdom Metazoa; phylum Chordata; class Amphibia; order Caudata; family Salamandridae; genus Lissotriton; species Lissotriton helveticus. The sequence continues at coordinate 1,262,052,285 of NC_136070.1, read as the reverse complement.
CGTCAGCACCTTGGTTCTCCGACGCCCTTAGACTGGAAAAACAACGCTGTCGGAACCTCGAGAGACGCTGGCGCAGAGACTATAATACCGCCGACAAAGCCTGCTATAAAATGGCCATCTCCCAATATACACAGCTCATTATCTCAGAAAAAAAGCAAATATTACACAAATCAAATAGAAATGGCCCAAGATTCTACTAAATTACTCTTCCAGGAAGTCCCCAAACTATCAGAATCTAAAGTAAACCCTCCACCAGCACCCTCCCAGGACCTGTGTAACTCCTTAGCTAGTGCATTTCAAGATAAAGTCAGCAAAATATATGACAACTTCACCAAGCAACCTAAAAATGATTCTCCGACCCCTATTGATAATAGTAATAATTCTCCTTTCTTCTCGCAGTTTAAACAAGTTTCATCCAAACAAATTTATGACCTCATCCTTACCATCAAATCAGATTCTCCTACGGATCCATGCCCAGCCTCAGTATCAAAACTCATTCCCGATCAACTAGCCCCTAAACTCACAGACATTTGTAATGCCATGTTCAACACCGGTATCTACCCAGCAACCTGGAAAAGGCAACCATCAAACTTCTTCTGAAGAAACAGCATATCGATCCGCTAGAGACAAAAAATTACAGACACATCACGAGCCTTCCCTTCCCATCTAAAATTTTTGAAAAAGTAATGAATATACAGTAGCTTATTTCATCGAAGAAAACAATCTCTTGGATGAGACACAATTCGGCTTTAGGAAAGGCCACGGCACAGAAACCGCCCTTATCAAAGCGGCAGACGAAATCAGAGCCACCTGAGACCCAGGTGGAGCAGCAGTATTGATACTGCTGGATTTATCAGCATCTTTTGACACGGTCGATCAAGCCACCCTGATCGACCGTGTCTCAAACATGGGCATTAAACTCAAAGCCAAAGATTTACTGGCTTCGTTCCTGGCCAATCGCACTCAGCTAGTGAGTCTCGGCGAATATAACTCCTCGCCATTTACCCTCCCATGTGGTGTGCCACAAGGATCATCCTTGAGTCCGACACTGTTTAATATCTATGTGTCGGACCTGGCCAAGGTCATCAAGGCCCATGGGATGGGGATGACATCTTACGCCGATGACACACAGCTGGTGCTCGCAATTAACAACGATGGAGGAGCAATTGCGGCCAGTTTTCAAACTGGTATGCTCGCCATCAGCTCCTGGATGGCCGAATTTACACCCTTCATGGTGGCCTACCACCCTGGGCCCTCCACCCCCTCCAGTACTGAAAGTAAGAAACCTGGGCGTCATGTTTGACGATAAACTAGCATTCTCAGTCTATGCCAATGCCACCGTCTCGTCATCCTTTAACACACTAAGAATGATCAATAAACTGCTGCCCTTCCTTCCACCCAGCGCAGGAAAAACCCTGGTCAGCACCCTAGTCATGTCCAAAATTGACTATTGCAACGGCCTGCTCTTGAATGCCCAGAAAAAGATCACTAACAAACTACAGATGGTGCCGAATGCCGCTGCAAGGTTGCACAGCCAGGCCCCTCGGACGTCAGTCTCCGGGTGTGACCAGCATAGCAGCACGCCCCATCCCAGCCGCCTGTCTCTGCCCCCCAGGGCTCCAGCAGGTGCCCAGACACCCCTCGCCAGTCCCCGCACCCCCAGACACTCGGAGGGACCACGCATTAGCAAGGGGGTGGACCAGAGAGCTGACGGAACCACAGCTCAAAGGGGGGGGCGGGGGGGGTTAGCATGCATGATGCCTTCACTTGAACCCCTCTCTGCGTGCAGGGGGGTCTCGTCACTGTCTGCCCCCCCCCCTGTGAGCTGTCACAATTAGCCCCCCTCTGGAGGTCAGGGGTCACCCTTGCAGCCCACTTTGATTCTTTTGCAATGCAGCCAGAGTGTGAGCTCATTTGACCTTTGACCTGCGGGAGGAAGGTCTTTATATTTGTTTTGTCGCTCTTTGCACTTGGATTACGCGGCACGTGGGCACCTTTAAATCCTTGAGTCCTTTTCTTGGAACCATATTTCAGCGCCTGAATCTGGCGCACATGACGCCTCGAGCCCGGGCTTAGAGGCCCCCGGAGTCTAGACGCTGAGCCCCGGCGAGGGGGGGCGGGGCGCCGGTGTGACCTACCGAGGGGGCCTGGGGCTTCCTGCTACCCTCGGGCTGGAGAGGGGCGGAGGGGGAGGGGGGCGGGGGGGGCTCGCCGTGGTGACCTACCGAGGGCCCCGGGGCTTCCTGACCGAAGGTACCCCTTGGGCTGCAGAAGGGGCCCCTCCTCTCCCTCACACAAGCACGGTGTGTGCAGGGACGTCTGTGCCTTCTGGTTTGTAGGGCGCACATTACAAGCATGTGTGTGGTGTGTGTGCACAGGTCGCACCCCCCAGCCCAACGCAGACTCCCACAATAGAAGCATGAGTCCACCGAGCTACCAGACCCGGCAGTGTGAGGGTCTGTTTGAACCTACGCGAGGGTCTGCTGGGGGCTGTGAGGGTCTGCTGAGATCTATGTGAGAGTCTGCTGGGGGCTATGAGGGTCTGCTGAGATCTATGTGAGAGTCTGTTCGGGGTATGTGAGGGTCTGTTCGGGGTATGTGAGGGTCTGTTCGGGGTATGTGAGGGTCTGTTCGGGGTATGTGAGGGTCTGTTGGGGCTATGTGAGTGTCTGCTGAAGGCTATGAGAGGGTTTGCTGAGATCTATGTGAGAGTCTGTTCGGGGTATGTGAGGGTCTGTTCGGGGTATGTGAGGGTCTGTTCGGGGCTATGTGAGGGTCTGCTGGAGGCTATGAGAGGGTTTGCTGAGATCTATGTGAGAGTCTGTTCGGGGTATGTGAGGGTCTGTTCGGGGTATGTGAGGGTCTGTTCGGGGCTATGTGAGGGTCTGCTGGAGGCTATGAGAGGGTTTGCTGAGATCTATGTGAGGGTCTGTTCGGGGTATGTGAGGGTCTGTTCGGGGCTATGAGAGGGTTTGCTGAGATCTATGTGAGAGTCTGTTCGGGGTATGTGAGGGTCTGTTCGGGGTATGTGAGGGTCTGTTCGGGGCTATGTGAGGGTCTGCTGGAGGCTATGAGAGGGTTTGCTGAGATCTATGTGAGAGTCTGTTCGGGGTATGTGAGGGTCTGTTCGGGGTATGTGAGGGTCTGTTCGGGGCTATGTGAGGGTCTGCTGGAGGCTATGAGAGGGTTTGCTGAGATCTATGTGAGGGTCTGTTCGGGGTATGTGAGGGTCTGTTCGGGGTATGTGAGGGTCTGTTCGGGGCTATGAGAGGGTTTGCTGAGATCTATGTGAGAGTCTGTTCGGGGTATGTGAGGGTCTGTTCGGGGTATGTGAGGGTCTGTTCGGGGCTATGTGAGGGTCTGCTGGAGGCTATGAGAGGGTTTGCTGAGAGCTATGTGAGAGTCTGTTCGGGGTATGTGAGGGTCTGTTCGGGGCTATGTGAGGGTCTGTTCGGGGCTATGTGAGGGTCTGCTGGAGGCTATGAGAGGGTTTGCTGAGATCTATGTGAGAGTCTGTTCAGGGTATGTGAGGGTCTGTTCGGGGTATGTGAGGGTCTGTTCGGGGCTATGTGAGGGTCTGCTGGAGGCTATGAGAGGGTTTGCTGAGATCTATGTGAGAGTCTGTTCAGGGTATGTGAGGGTCTGTTCGGGGTATGTGAGGGTCTGTTCGGAGCTATGTGAGGGTCTGCTGGAGGCTATGAGAGGGTTTGCTGAGAGCTATGTGAGAGTCTGTTCGGGGTAGGTGAGGGTCTGTTCGGGGTATGTGAGGGTCTGTTCGGGGCTATGTGAGGGTCTGCTGGAGGCTATGAGAGGGTCTGCTGAGATCTATGTGAGAGTCTGTTCGGGGTATGTGAGGGTCTGTTCGGGGTATGTGAGGGTCTGTTTGGGGCTATGTGAGGGTCTGCTGGAGGCTATGAGAGGGTTTGCTGAGATCTATGTGAGAGTCTGTTCAGGGTATGTGAGGGTCTGTTCGGGGTATGTGAGGGTCTGTTCGGAGCTATGTGAGGGTCTGCTGGAGGCTATGAGAGGGTTTGCTGAGAGCTATGTGAGAGTCTGTTCGGGGTATGTGAGGGTCTGTTCGGGGTATGTGAGGGTCTGTTCGGGGCTATGTGAGGGTCTGCTGGAGGCTATGAGAGGGTTTGCTGAGATCTATGTGAGAGTCTGTTTGGGGTATGTGAGAGTCTGTTTGGGGTATGTGAGGGTCTGTTCGGGGTATGTGAGGGTCTGTTGGGGCTATGTGAGTGTCTGCTGAAGGCTATGAGAGGGTTTGCTGAGATCTATGTGAGAGTCTGTTCGGGGTATGTGAGGGTCTGTTCGGGGTATGTGAGGGTCTGTTCGGGGCTATGTGAAGGTCTGCTGGAGGCTATGAGAGGGTTTGCTGAGATCTATGTGAGAGTCTGTTCGGGGTATGTGAGGGTCTGTTCGGGGTATGTGAGGGTCTGTTCGGGGCTATGTGAGGGTCTGCTGGAGGCTATGAGAGGGTTTGCTGAGATCTATGTGAGAGTCTGTTCAGGGTATGTGAGGGTCTGCTGGGGGCTATGAGGGTCTGCTGGGGGCTATGAGAGGGTTTGCTGAGATCTATGTGAGAGTCTGTTCGGGGTAGGTGAGGGTCTGTTCGGGGTATGTGAGGGTCTGTTCGGGGCTATGTGAGGGTCTGCTGGAGGCTATGAGAGGGTTTGCTGAGATCTATGTGAGAGTCTGTTCAGGGTATGTGAGGGTCTGTTTGGGGTATGTGAGGGTCTGTTCGGAGCTATGTGAGGGTCTGCTGGAGGCTATGAGAGGGTTTGCTGAGAGCTATGTGAGAGTCTGTTCGGGGTATGTGAGGGTCTGTTCGGGGTATGTGAGGGTCTGTTCGGGGCTATGTGAGGGTCTGCTGGAGGCTATGAGAGGGTTTGCTGAGATCTATGTGAGAGTCTGTTTGGGGTATGTGAGAGTCTGTTTGGGGTATGTGAGGGTCTGTTCGGGGTATGTGAGGGTCTGTTGGGGCTATGTGAGTGTCTGCTGAAGGCTATGAGAGGGTTTGCTGAGATCTATGTGAGAGTCTGTTCGGGGTATGTGAGGGTCTGTTCGGGGTATGTGAGGGTCTGTTCGGGGCTATGTGAAGGTCTGCTGGAGGCTATGAGAGGGTTTGCTGAGATCTATGTGAGAGTCTGTTCGGGGTATGTGAGGGTCTGTTCGGGGTATGTGAGGGTCTGTTCGGAGCTATGTGAGGGTCTGCTGGAGGCTATGAGAGGGTTTGCTGAGAGCTATGTGAGAGTCTGTTCGGGGTAGGTGAGGGTCTGTTCGGGGTATGTGAGGGTCTGTTCGGGGCTATGTGAGGGTCTGCTGGAGGCTATGAGAGGGTCTGCTGGAGGCTATGAGGGTCTGCTGAGATCTATGTGAGAGTCTGTTCGGGGTATGTGAGGGTCTGTTCGGGGTATGTGAGGGTCTGTTCGGGGCTATGTGAGGGTCTGCTGGAGGCTATGAGAGGGTTTGCTGAGATCTATGTGAGAGTCTGTTCAGGGTATGTGAGGGTCTGTTCGGGGTATGTGAGGGTCTGTTCGGAGCTATGTGAGGGTCTGCTGGAGGCTATGAGAGGGTTTGCTGAGAGCTATGTGAGAGTCTGTTCGGGGTATGTGAGGGTCTGTTCGGGGTATGTGAGGGTCTGTTCGGGGCTATGTGAGGGTCTGCTGGAGGCTATGAGAGGGTTTGCTGAGATCTATGTGAGAGTCTGTTTGGGGTATGTGAGAGTCTGTTTGGGGTATGTGAGGGTCTGTTCGGGGTATGTGAGGGTCTGTTGGGGCTATGTGAGTGTCTGCTGAAGGCTATGAGAGGGTTTGCTGAGATCTATGTGAGAGTCTGTTCGGGGTATGTGAGGGTCTGTTCGGGGTATGTGAGGGTCTGTTCGGGGCTATGTGAAGGTCTGCTGGAGGCTATGAGAGGGTTTGCTGAGATCTATGTGAGAGTCTGTTCGGGGTATGTGAGGGTCTGTTCGGGGTATGTGAGGGTCTGTTCGGGGCTATGTGAGGGTCTGCTGGAGGCTATGAGAGGGTTTGCTGAGATCTATGTGAGAGTCTGTTCGGGGTATGTGAGGGTCTGTTCGGGGTATGAGAGGGTTTGTTCGGGGCTAGGTGAGGGTCTGCTGGAGGCTATGAGAGGGTTTGCTGAGATCTATGTGAGAGTCTGTTCGGGGTAGGTGAGGGTCTGTTCGGGGTATGTGAGGGTCTGTTCGGGGCTATGTGAGGGTCTGCTGGAGGCTATGAGAGGGTTTGCTGAGATCTATGTGAGAGTCTGTTCGGGGTATGTGAGGGTCTGTTCGGGGTATGTGAGGGTCTGTTCGGGGCTATGTGAGGGTCTGCTGGAGGCTATGAGAGGGTTTGCTGAGATCTATGTGAGAGTCTGTTCGGGGTATGTGAGGGTCTGTTCGGGGTATGTGAGGGTCTGTTCGGGGCTATGTGAGGGTCTGCTGGAGGCTATGAGAGGGTTTGCTGAGATCTATGTGAGAGTCTGTTCGGGGTATGTGAGGGTCTGTTCGGGGTATGTGAGGGTCTGTTCGGGGCTATGTGAGGGTCTGCTGGAGGCTATGAGAGGGTTTGCTGAGATCTATGTGAGAGTCTGTTCGGGGTATGTGAGGGTCTGTTCGGGGTATGTGAGGGTCTGTTCGGGGCTATGTGAGGGTCTGCTGGAGGCTATGAGAGGGTTTGCTGAGAGCTATGTGAGAGTCTGTTCAGGGCTATGTGAGGGTCTGCTGGAGGCTATTTGATTGTTTGGGTTATGTGATGACTTTTTTGGGATATGTGAAAGTTTGTTTGGCTATGTGAGGGTCTGTTGGAGAATAGAGTGGGTCTGCTGAGAGCTGTGTGAGAGTCTGTTCAGAGCTATGTGAGGGTTTGCTGGGAGTTCTGTGAAATTCTGTTTGGCTATGTGAGGGTCTGTTGTAGACTAGAGTGGGTCTGCTGAGAGCTGTGTGAGAGTCTCTTCAGGGCTCTGTGAGGGTCTGCTGTAGACTAGAGTGGGTCTGCTGAGAGCTGTGTGAGAGTCTCTTCAGGGCTCTGTGAGGGTCTGCTGTAGACTAGAGTGGGTCTGCTGAGAGCTGTGTGAGAGTCTCTTCAGGGCTCTGTGAGGGTCTGTTTTGAGTTATATAATGGTTTGTTGGGGCTTTGTAAGGGTCTTTTGAAGAATGTGTGAGAGAATAGTGGGAATGTTTGTGAGTAGCTTAGGGCCATGTGAGGGGGTTTTGGGAAACTTCGGACCTGTTTATGGCTGTGATGGTCTTTTTGGGCCATTTAAGTTTTGAATGTCTGGTATATGTCATGAAAGTATGTTACAGCTGCACGAAAGTCTGTCGGGGCTGTATGTGAGGGTCTGTTGTATGCTGTGGTTGAAATGGGCAGGATCGGCAGGGCACGCCGTACCCCTACTTCTTTAATTCAATAGATTCCGTTACCCTACTTTTTTATTTTCAACATGCGTCCCTGGACGGCAGAACTAGCTATGGCCTAGGGATAAGGCTCGGCGTTCATGGCCGTTCGGGACTGTCGGGTGGGCAGAGAAAGAAACGACTCTTGGGCATATTAGCAAGAACCTCATTAAAATTATTGCCGTTTTAGCGGCAGGAAACTGCCGCTAAAACGGCGATAATGGGCTTGCTAATATGTGTTATAGAATTCCAATAGAAGCCCAGGTTAGATGTCCTGCACATCTGACCTGGGCTTCTATTGGAATTCTATAACGCATATTAGCAAGCCCATTATTGCCGTTTTAGCGGCAGTTTCCTGCCGCTAAAAGGGCGATAATGTTAACAAGGTTCTTGCTAATATGCCCCTCTGTCTTGTCCTTCTTGCTCAGAGAAGGCAAAGACATGGTCCACTCCTGCTCTGCCGCTGGCAGCTGCCTCCCCCTCTTTATTCCGCTTATTCCCTCTCTTTCTGTCTAGCTCCTCCTCACTTACTGAAAACCGTAACACAAGAAACAGTTTTCACCCTCTCTTCCCTACTTTCGTTTATTTGTTCTCCTGTGAAATGGATCCAAAAAAAGAAAACTACTTTTGCTGGAAATGTCTTTTTCTGACATTTTTCTATTCCCGCCTCAGGAATAAAAGGTTAAACATATGGAAAATAAATAAATAAAGCAAGACAGAGTGGTCACAGTGGCCAGATTGATTTTATTCACATCCAAACACATTAGCGTCACTTTACAGAGTCTGCCAGTGAAGGTCTACTTTCGTTTTCTCCTCTTTCTTTGAACTGCATTGTTTTCCCCGGGTGGGGAGTGGAGCAATCCTGGAGGTACTGCAATGCCTGATTGATGGGTGGATTGGAAAACAGTATGTGTACCGGGACTCTGTGTTAACGGATGTAGTCTTTTTAAACCATACTGCTTACGTTTTGTAAGGATATAAGAAATGGATATTCAATGGACATTGAAACGGGTCCTTTCCGGGCCCGGTAGTCCTGTCCTTGACTTTACAGACAAAAGCGCTCACTGATTTCTGAATAGTGAGTGTAAAAGGATTAAGGTAACCATGTTGATCCTATAACAGTTAACATGCTTTATTTAATGTTGCATTCCTTATATGTTTTTTGTTTTTTCCAGGATATTGTTACTTGTACTTTTTTAGGCAGCATATTGCTCTTGTCTATTGCATAATTTGAATTGAGTCGCATCCAGGTGTTTATAGCGGGCACAATTGGGTGCTAGTTGAAGCCAGTGCAAGTTTCTCTCAGTGGGGCAGAATGGTGTTAAATGATGGAGAAGATGTGGCACTATGGTCGGAGCTGCCGAATTTGGAACTGGGGAACCAGGTTCAGCCTTCATTACTAGTCCACCAGAGCACTCCCCCGAGGGAGCACTTTCCCATGCTAGACCTTAGAAGACCCCGCAAGACCTTAGGAGCCCTGGTGTCTTAGCACCAGCAGGTGCCCTAGCAGTGGCAAGTGTGGAATAACCTTGAAGGGCTATCTCCACCATCCATGAAGTTCACCTCCAGTCTGGCGGGCAGGGCGGTAAACATCACTTACAACGAAACTTCTACAATGCACTACCATTACAACGCGGTCATTACAACGCAAACTATTACAACGCATTGCGCTGGGGAGCGCTCTAGGATAGGGAATAGGTTAATTTACTATCCAATAACCTTCCCTAGTGTCCACGGGGACTGGAGTTGGAATAGTAAATTAAACTATTCACTATCCAACACCCAAAAGCGCTGTGCGTTGTAATGGTATGCGATGTAAAAACCACGTTGTAAAGGCAGGCGTTGTAATAGCCTGAGTTGTAACGTCATACATCCGGGCAGGGCCTATGAAGCAGCACACCCTAGAGAAAAAGTGACTCAGTCACTGAAGTCACAGGACCAAAGTCAGCAACCGGTGAGACCGCACCTGGAGCTGACTTTGTGTGGGAGAGGTATATTATGGTTTTAAAAGCGCTTACTGCCTCCTTCCTGGCCTCCAGGTATTTTCGGCAACAACAAAAATGTCATGGTAACTGATTAATGTTCTTCCTACAGGGAGATCAGAGTTTTGTCGAGTGGAAGTTTTGACTCATGGAAAGGTAATGCAGAGGGTTAATGTGCCTGCTGCAAAGAACATGTACCACGCAGACTACAAAGTGCACATAATGTAAGTAAGTCAGTGGGTCACTGCTTTTGTCAGAGAGATCCTTTTGTTACTTGCAGTTTATCAGTTAAAACACTAACATAGAACAGTGAGCTATTAACTGTCATCTAAGAGCTGCATGCAAATTGCAAGGTATAAATGAGAGTGTTATGTCCCCCCCAGTCTTTGATTATCCTAATGTTGCAAAAATTGTTAATTTGTATAGAAATCAATTCTGATTATTAAAGAGAACCCCCAACCATGGTATTATGTTTCAAATTCTGAGTTTGTGTTTCTCCAGACCAATCACTATTAAACTATACTGCCTACTAGTATGGTTGTCATGTGACTCCTACACTTTGTAGTCCTTTGTCTTATGCAACATTTCATATACAGTGATTTGCATACGTATAATTGATTGTTTCTGTATAATGTGTGTGATGTAAAGTGCTCTGATACCCTACACTGCTATGAGTGGCACTGAAAATCAAATTAAAAGCATATGAGAGAGAGTGGGTATGGAGACTTGTGGGGCACTGTTAAAGGATGGTAGTGAGGGAATCTGTGTCTGACGTGGTCATTGGGGGCACCAACAAACATTGTTGCACAGGGTGCCACCAGCACTAAAGCCGGCCCTGGCCTTGAGGCCAGTCCACCTCACCCATTAGTTCCTCCATTGCCATTGTTTCAGCAGTAGTAGCTGCAACTCACCCGGGGTTGGCAATGCAGGTTCTGCATGCACACCAAACTAAGGGGCATATTAGCAAAAACCTCGTTAAAATTATCGCTGTTTTAGCGGCAGGAAACTGCCACTAAAACTGCAATAATGGGCTTGCTAATATGCGTTATAGAATTCCAAAAGAAGCCCAGGTTAGATGTCCTGCACATCTAACCTGGGCTTCTATTGGAATTCTATAACGCATATTATCAAGCAGTTTCCTGCCACTAAAACAGCGATAATTTTAACGAGGTTCTTGCTAATATGACCCTTAGTTCACGAATTTCTCAGTCTCTATGCTTCATCCACAAGCACTGTTAACATGTCCTGCCTTATTTGGGCCACTGGAATTATGCAGCAAAGGAGGAAAAAATGATGCCACAATGTTGATTGAATTATGCAGCAAAAAAAAGGCTGCCGCGTAATGCAGTATATTTTCTGATACTTCATTATTTTGACATTTTTACACATGCTACAAGTCTCTGGAAAGATTTTGCCTTATCAGTACCAGTGTAACATACAAATGCAGCAGTGAAAATGGTAATCAGTCAACCTATGCAAAGGGCCCTCCACTTTGCAGCAACACAAGTCACATATTTTAGTAACTTTTGATCCCTTTGAGCTGCAAATAATTAATTAATTAAATATTTCGGATTTTGCAACAGATGTTGTATTATGTGGCAAATATGGTAGACCCATAATTATATAGAAAACATTTGCAAACTAGGATATTTTGCCACCGATGTTTGAACTGCTCTTGTGGAAATAGGGAGGAGAAGTGCTGATAACAGAAACTTCATGTCTCAGAGACAAATGGCTTGTGCTTCCACTTTTAAGCGTATTAGCGACATTCGGTGATTGGAAACATCCCATTTTGTGAATGTATTTTAATGTCAAAGCCTCATATTAAACCTTAAATAATCATGTTTATCCATTGGTTGAATTAAATAAAATAAGTAGCTGTAACTGGTCAGTGAAATGCTAAACAAATAAAAAAAAATGTGGATGTTTTGCTCTTTCTGCCACACCTCTGACTCCGCCCATTGACCCAATCCTTGGGCTATTCCCACCCTCTGATTCTCCGCCCACAGTTCCTTACTTTTCCCCCCACTTCGACCACTGAATGTATGCTGTGCGAGGGTATCCTGGGGCTGCATGCAGGGATGTGTAAGGGGCCACTGTGAGCTACTTGCAGGTCTTGTAAGGCTGTATCCAGTGGGCATGTACCAGCCTTGGGGTGTTTCTTAAGAAGTAAGTCTCTAATCTCTCAGATTGAGATGGGGCAGAGTCTCACCACAAGTTTCCACTCTCTGCAGTTACTTTTTCACCTATACACAGGGCCACTGGATCTGTGTGGCAAGTAAGGACCAAATTATGTGGCAGGGTTGGCTAAATTATGTTGCAAGAAATGGCAAATTATGTGGCATATTGCGGCACATTTTGTGATAGTATTTCTTCCTTATTTTGTCATGTTTACACAAGTTGACAGTGTTCGAGCAAAGATTCCACACCATTTATACGAGTTCAACACCCAAATACATCAACCTAGTAGATCACTGCGTTTTTCCCAGCAAGCCCTGATTCGTGGTACCCGAATTAGGAAAGCCAGGTTGAGTGGCCACTCTTTCGGCCACTTAGCCGCACTCCATTGGAATTCTCTTCCTTTAGTTACACGCCTCATGCAGCATCTCTTTGTGTTTTGCAAACATTTGAAGACAGTAGTGGCTGCTACCGGACAGGGGTGGTGAAGTGGGTGGGGAGACGGAGGTTAATTAACCAAAAAAAAACACTTACCATGGACCGGCCGGCTGGCCGCTGCCTCCCCTGCATTCTCTTCCTTCTTCCTTTCTGCAGTCCAGCCGGCAGCAGGACGCACCCGGCACACGAGCTCCCTGAGCCAATCACAACACTCACAAAGTACCCCCTATTTTGGGGGTCATTGCCAGAGCCACCTTGAGGGCAACAGTTGCATTTGAACACAAGAATTTCTTCTGGAGGTTACAGTTTAGGAAAATTATCAATAGCAAACATACATTTAACAACTTAACTTAATGGGTGCAAAAAAGGGTAAGTCCACAATTAAATATTTGTAGAAAAATATATCTTTATTCTATTATTTTGATATTTTTTGGGGAATTCATGATTAATTTTTGGAACAGTTTGCACATATTTTAGAATTTCTGATGCATTATGAGACATTATTTACATTCATAAATCACATTTATAGTTCAAACATAGAAAGCAGATGTATATGATGGATCACTGAAAGAATATCGACGGACAGAATATCGACCATCAAAAATATCGTTGAGAAAATATCGACAGTCAAAATATCGAGTTTCTATCTACAAACAGGTAAGTACAAAAATATCGAGTTAAAAATATCGTTTACAAAAATATAGTTGTAAAAAATATCGTATTTACTAAAAACAGTGTTAAATTAAATTAATATTAATAATTAATTACTAAAATATACTTAAAATTACTTAAATTAACTTATAATAATTAAATAATTAATGAAAGTTAAATAAATATTTTTTTATTTCATATTTATTAAACATATATATATAGTAATAAAATATAATAAAATAATACCCAAAAACTGAAAACTGACCCTGAACCCTAAAAATACCCCTTTACCCAAAAACTGAAAACTGACCCTGAACCCTAAAAATACCCCTTTACCCAAAAACTGAAAACTGACCCTGAACCCTAAAAATACCCCTTTACCCAAAAACTGAAAACTGACCCTGAACCCTAAAAATACCCCTTTACCCAAAAACTGAAAACTGACCCTGAACCCTAAAAATACCCCTTTGTCCAAAAACTGAAAACTGACCCTGAACCCTAAAAATACCCCTTTACCCAAAAACCCAAAACTGACCCTGAACCCTAAAAATACCCCTTTACCCAAAAACCCAAAACTGACCCTGAACCCTAAAAATAAAAACATTTTTTTTTACTATCTATAGTATATAGACTTGTGGGGTCCCACAGGGATCCTCACTTTCCCCTTTGCTTTTCAATCTGTATCTGCGCCCCCTCCTTCACCTCCTAAAACAATTCAATGTCACAATCTTGAATTATGCTGACGATTTACAGCTAGTTTTCCCTCTGAATACTCCTGATTCAGTCGCCCACTTTCACCAAACTATGCTTATGATACAACGCTGGATGAGCTTAAACCACCTCAAGCTCAACCCGGGTAAAACCGAGTTAATTCTTCCCGGGGACAGCAGTATCAGCTGGGACCCTCATTATTGGCCTTTGAGCCTTGGTCCTGCCCCAGTCCCTGCTTCTTCAGTGAAGAGCTTGGGTGTTACACTTGCATCGGATCTTTCATTAAAAGCTCAAGTCGGAGCAGTTGTTTCTGCTAGTTTTTACCAGATTAGGAAAATAAAAAAGATTGCACAATTTCTGACATACTCAGCCCTTATCCAGGTCACCATCGCACTGGTACTCTCCAGGCTGGACTTTTCTAATAGTCTGTACCTGGGCCTTCCATCTGGCCTTTTAAAAAGACTCCAACTAGTGCAGAACCAGGCAGCCAGACTTATTCTTAAACAACCTAGGCGGTGTTCCATCAGGCCTGGCCTAGAACAATTACACTGGCTGCCTGTATCTCAAAGAATCATGTTTAAGTCCGGCTGTATCATATACAAGAGTCTACAAAACATAGGGCCTCAGTTCATCAATCAGTTGGTCTCCAAATACAAGCCCACTCGCAATCTTAGATCCATCAATAAAGACTTGCTGGTTGTTCCCTCTTACAGGAGAAAGCGTCAGGGCGGCAGCTGTTTCCATTACTTAGCTGCTGTCCTATGGAACTCCCTACCACTTTCCCTTCGGCTCAGCCCAGACTTTCTAACTTTTAGACGTTCTTATAAAACTTGGCTGTTCAGACAGGCTTATTTTCAGTAAGTTGTTGTGTTAGGTTCCTACTTCAACAGCGCCATGAAGCCCACGGGCGAACGTGCGCTTTACAAAAAAACCCTAACATAACATAACATATACTTACATATTTTCACTTTCTATATTATTTACAGTCAATATTACTGCACTTACCTTAAAAACGATATTTTGGCTGTCGATATTCTGTCCAGTCGATATTTTGTCCAAACGATATTTTTTCCTCGATATTCTGTCCAAACGATATTTTGGAGTCGATATTATGTCTGTGCACCGTATATGATGATGGCTAGCGGCAGAATAGGAACTATGCGCGTTTCGGCACTGCTGCCTTCATCAGGACACCGTCTTTCAGCATCACTACCAAAAAGGAAACAAAAAATTACTTAATAAATATTATTGGACTTTATAGGCACCCAAAAGTTACAAATATATACAATTTTTCACAAAACATATACATTATTGATTATATTACATTTGCATTGCACGGACCGATATTATTATTTTCATTATTTCTTTCTTTTTTTCTTTCATGTACTTATTTTCAGCTTTTGTAGTTCAAAATCTACATATTAACCATATTTTTATACTTCGTTTGGATACATGTAGAGGTTTGGGGAAACCATACCTAATCAAATATGTGTAAAAGACACATCTACAATCAACAAAAACATCATTAAATATTTACATATTTACATATAAAAACTGTCATTATACATTTTCATAACTATCAACATATTTACATAAACATACACAATTGTTTCTGTATTATGAATCTTGTTCCCACATGGCGAAGGTTGAAGAAAGATAACAAAGTAAAAGCTTGGAGGGATGAATAAGGAGAAGAACAAGATAGTGGGCCCGATTCACAGAACTAACTTAAGACAAAATCCTAAATTTACTACTTTTGGTATTCACAGAAGTTAGGATTTTGTCTTAAAATTGTCTTAAGACAGACTTAAGACAGACTTAAGTTAGGATTTTGTCTTATGTATGTCTTAAGACAAATTTAAGACAGACTTAAGACAAAATCCTAACTTAAGTCTGTCTTAAATCTGTCTTAAGTCTGTCTTAAAACAAACTTAAGACAAAATCCTAACTTCTGTGAATACCAAAAGTAGTAAGTTTAGGATTTTGTCGTAAGTTAGTTCTATGAATCGGGCCCAGAGAGAATAACTAAATGAAAGTTGAGATTAGCGTTTACGAAAAAATGGGAATGAAACAAACAGTTGCACTTAATCTTATCTTGGGTTATCTGCATGGATCTACATATTATTTGCCTTATGTGGAATTATATATCTAATCAGTTTCTGACCTTGCCTTTTTATCTATCATTTTGTATCCATTGCCCCATTCTCAAATTCACATGGCATAGACGGTATACTCACTTTCTATTCCTTGAATCAGATGTTCTAATTACGATAGCACACAAGCAATAAAGTGGCGCAAGAGCTGAATGATAATACAGCTGGATACTCGATACTGAAAAAGATTGTAAGGAATTTTGGGGCATATTACCAAGCAATAGCGATAATTATCGCTATTGCTAGGTTAGAGACAAAATTTTACCGCTGAGCTGCGGCGATTTTTATCGCAGATAAACCTTGGTATTACCAAGGTTTATTGCAAATGTGATAAAAAACGGCCGCAATGCATGAATATCGCTGAAAAGTCCGCGATATTCATGCATTACCGAGCTAATGCTCTTAGCCATGTTATCTACTTACCATTGGATAACATGGCTAAGAACTGCTCAGGGCAGGTGTTAGCTTTTGGAGATATTCGCGCTTAGCGCGAATATCCCCAAAAGTTGGTAATAGGAGATAGCGATGTTAGCGACTGTTTCCAGTCGCTAACATCTCTGCACACCCACTTTGCCTGTCATTAGTGATAAATATCACTGACTTGCAAAGCGGGGCCTAAGATGGTCGCTATCTCCTACTAGCTGTCGCTAACTGGTGTTAGCGACAGCTAGGTAATAGGGAGATAATTTTATCTCCGCTTTCTTGGCTTTTAAAGCCAAATAAGCGGAGATAAACCCCCTTGATAATATGCCCCTCTGTCTATTATCTATACTTAGTTTGGTAATTTGCCTGTATCATTACAATTCATGCTTGTTTCCATACTTACATACTTTCCATGCGTCCTGGAGACAGACACTTGGGTGGCAAAGTGAGCTCAATTTACCAAATCTGCGGCAGTATCTGTCTCCGCCAAACTAGCGGTGGAAATTCCACCAGAGCAAATCTACACCAGGCTGCTGGTAATGTAGTGGTGTTGTGAGAGGGTTGGGTTTTGGTCAGTCAGCACTGGCAGTGATGGGCACTTGGGTCAGTCTCCTTGTTGAGGGTCAGAGAGATGCCCTTCTGGGTATTTACAAACAGTGCCACTGTTATCTGCTCCGCTCCCTTCATTTTGGAAGTTTCTGTGCACACTCAGGACTTGTTTGCAGAGCTGGAGGTGCAGAGTTTCTTGGGTAATTTATTGTGTCCACTTGTCCATAACCTTTTTAGCCAGCTGCCCATTCCCACACAGAGGCACATTGTCCTGCTATTCTGAGTCACTTAAAAGACACGTTTACTGCAGATGGTAAAACCTGCAAAAGCAATTTGGGCAATAAAAAAGAAAGAAAGTCATCTGCACCAGTTTCTGCTAGTTTGCAGTGAGTGCAATAAAACACTTAGTGCAAGGTTATTTACAGGGGGTGTGAGGTTGGCACTGAGTACAGAAGTTCAATCTCACCTTTCAGAACACATTTCACACAGAGTTTCCTGTTACTTGAAATGATATATACTGAACATTCATACGTTGTTCATTTAGGCAAGTTACGCCCATTATGCACTTAGGGGCAGATTTACAACTTCTGGCGCATCTCTGCTAATCAGCAGGGATCCGCCAGAAGGTTTGCGACGCATCTGCCCACCTGTGCGCCACCACTGATGCGCCGCATTTACAATGCGGCGCACTGTGACGCACGGATGGGCAGATGCATGTCGCAACCCCCCGTGGAAATGCGGCGCATTTCTGGAGTTCCGTCGCAAGCGCGACGCGGTTCCAGCAAGGCTCGGGGTGCCCTATGCCTAACATGCTGCGTCAATCCTTACGCCTGCTTCAAGCAGGCGCAGGGTTTTGACGCAGCATGGCCGTAAAAGTGACTCAGTGAAATCTTGTAGATTTCACTGCGTCACTACTACGAGGCGTACCTGCAAGGGAACACCCACCCTGCACTGGAACGCCCACATGAACCCTGACGCAGGTTTAATGTGGCGCAAGGGTTTGCAATGTGACGCATCTCCCTAGATGCGTCACATTGTAAATACGGCGCAACATGGCGCATGATTTACGCCACTGCTGCATCACAAAAGTGACGCAACAGTGGCGTAAATGTTTCGCAAGGGGCTTGTAAATCTGCCCCCTAAAAAAAAAATTCAGTCAGTCCTTGTCACTAAAATATTAAGTATGGGCACGTTGTTGTTGCAAGCCTGAAGTTCCTGCAGCATGTGGAAGGTGCTCTGTGCCCTTCACGGGTGACTTTGCGTGGTCCTATGTCTTCGTGGACACATCGGCCATTTGCCCATTTTCCAGTGGGCGGGAGACTAGGGGACTTTTTTTGAGGTTGACTGGTGTGCCACGACCAACCACAACATGACTTAGGGCCATATGTATCAAGCCAAATTGACTTCGCAAACGCCGAAATTCGCTGAATTTCGGCGTTTGCGAATGCAATTTGGACTAATGGTATGCATCAAGCAAATGTGCTTGAAAAATAAGGAATCACAAAAAATGCGATTCCTTATCTTGCGATTGTATTTAAGGAATCTCAAATTTTGCGATTCCTTAAATGCAATGTAAGAAGCCAAAAAAATTTGCAAATTGGCCTTAAGGAATCGCAATTTACCACCAACTTCTAGTTGGTGGTAAGTTGCGAATTCCTTTCAAAATGCATATTTTCTCAAATTTCTAAGTGCCATGTGACGAACACACATGCCCTTAGGGCATGTATGTGCGCCACATGTGCACCCATGCCGATTTCAGGGGTGCAACAGGGTGTCCTTTGGACACCCCGGCACCCTTGAAAATATTCACAATTTGCGATTAGCAAATTGCGATTCGCAAATTTCCCCTTCATTCCTATGGGCCTCCTGGCCCATAGAAATGAATGGGAAATTATTCCTTAATTGCGACTAGCAATTTGCTAATCGCAGTTAAGGAATTTTAGGAAATCGCTAAAAAGAAGCTGATATCTACATACATACCATTTTGCGATTTCTAAATAGCGATTCCTTAAAAATCGCTATTTAGGAATCGCAAAACGGAATGTTGATACATATGGCCCATAGTCAATATATTTGCAAAAGTGAGCTGCAATTTCCACCATATTGTCCCATTTTTCTTCGGGGTTGCCCCCCCCCCTCCCATCCTTCCCAACGCCCCATGCTGACCCCAATGGGGAGGGCCAGGCTCTCTTGCTTTTCCTACCCACATGATGCAACCTGGGGCTGATTTTAAGGACTTGACTGATCACAGAAGTTGCAGAGATAAGGGTCCAACAAAGCAAAGGGATGGGTAGGTAAGGGGTTATCAGTCTTGGGGCAAGGAGGGTAAGGATGACAAGGGTAAGGGTCAGAGGTCATGTGCAGACAGGGCAGCAGCACTAGACGTTTTTCTCATCAAAAGACCGTTAAACTGATCAGCTACACTACAAGCTCTGTGTTTCCACAGAACAGGTGCAGCATGGCAGCAGTGAAGCAAGCGTCCCTCTCTCACAGAACGCCGCACCGCAGCAGTAAAGCAAGCTTCCCTCTCTCACAGAAGGTAGCATGGCAGCAGTAAAGCAAGCTTCCCTCTCTCACAGAAGGCAGCATGGCAGCAGTAAAGCAAGCTTCCCTCTCTCACAGAACGCCGCACCGCAGCAGTAAAGCAAGCTTCCCTCTCTCACAGAAGGTAGCATGGCAGCAGTAAAGCAAGCTTCCCTCTCTCACAGAAGGCAGCATGGCAGCAGTAAAGCAGGCTTCCCTCTCTCACAGAACGCCGCACGGCAGCAGTAAAGCAAGCTTCTCTCTCACAGAAGGCAGCATGGCAGCAGTAAAGCAAGCTTCCCTCTCTCACAGAACGCCGACGGCAGCAGTAAAGCAAGTTTCCCCCTCTCGCAGAACGCCACACGGCAGCAGTAAAGCAAGCTTCCCTCTCTGGCAGAACGCCGCACGGCAGCAGTAAAGCAAACTTCCCTCTCTCACAGAAGGCAACATGGCAGCAGTAATGCAAGCTTTCCTCTCTCACAGAAGGCAGCATGGCAGCAGTAAAGCAAGCTTCCCTCTCTCGCAGAACGCCGCATGGCAGCAGTAAAGCAAGCTTCGCTCTCTCACAGAAGGCAGCATGGCAGCAGTAAAGCAAGCTTCCCTCTCTCACAGAACGCCACACGGCAGCAGTAAAGCAAGCTTCCCTCTCTCGCAGAACGCCGCACGGCAGCAGTAAAGCAAGCTTCCTTCTCTGGCAGAACGCCGCACGGCAGCAGTAAAGCAAGCTTCCCTCTCTCACAGAAGTCAACATGGCAGCAGTAATGCAAGCTTCCCTCTCTCACAGAAGGCAGCATGGCAGCAGTAAAGCAAGCTTCCCTCTCTCACAGAACGCCGCACGGCAGCAGTAAAGCAAGCTTCCCTCTCTCGCAGAACGCAGCACGGCAGCAGTAAAGCAAGCTTCCCTCTCTGGCAGAACGCCGCACGGCAGCAGTAAAGCAAGCTTCCCTCTCTCACAGAAGGCAACATGGCAGCAGTAATGCAAGCTTCCCTCTCTCACAGAAGGCAGCATGGCAGCAGTAAAGCAAGCTTCCCTCTCTCACAGAAGGCAGCATGGCAGCAGTAAAGCAAGCTTCCCTCTCTCACAGAACGCCGCACGGCAGCAGTAAAGCAAGCTTCCCTCTCTCGCAGAACGCAGCACGGCAGCAGTAAAGCAAGCTTCCCTCTCTGGCAGAACGCCGCACGGCAGCAGTAAAGCAAGCTTCCCTCTCTCACAGAAGGCAACATGGCAGCAGTAATGCAAGCTTCCCTCTCTCACAGAAGGCAGCATGGCAGCAGTAAAGCAAGCTTCCCTCTCTCACAAAACGCCGCATGGCAGCGGTAAAGCAAGCTTCCCTCTCTCACAGAAGGCAGCATGGCAGCAGTAAAGCAAGCTTCCCTCTCTCACAGAAGGCAGCATGGCAGCAGTAAAGCAACCTTCCCTCTCTCACGTCCCTCTCTCACAGAAGGCAGCTTGGCAGCAGTAAAGCAAGCTTCCCTCTCTCACAGAAGGCAGCACGGCAGCAGTAAAGCAAGCTTCCCTCTCTCACAGAACGCTGCACGGCAGCAGTAAAGCAAGCTGTAAAGCAAGCTTCCCTCTCTCACAGAACGCAGCACGGCAGCAGTAAAGCAAGCTTCCCTCTCTCACAGAACGCCACATGGCAGCAGTAAAGCAAGCTTCCCTCTCTCACAGAACGCCGCATGACAGCAGTTAAGCAAGCTTCCCTCTCTCGCAGAACGCCGCGTGGCAGCAGTAAAGCAAGCTTCCCTCTCTCACAGAACGCCGCATGGCAGCAGTTAAGCAAGCTTCCCTCTCTCGCAGAACGCCGCATGGCAGCAGTAAAGCAAGCTTCCCTCTCTCACAGAACGCCGCATGGCAGCAGTTAAGCAAGCTTCCCTCTCTCGCAGGATGCCACACGGCAGCAGTAAAGCAAGCTTCCCTCTCTCACAAAAGGCAGCATGGCAGCAGTAAAACAAGCTCCCCTCTCTCACAGAAGGCAGCATGGCAGCAGTAAAGCAAGCGTCCCTCTCTCACAGAACGCCGCATGACAGCAGTTAAGCAAGCTTCCCTCTCTCACAGTACGCCGCATGACAGCAGTTAAGCAAGCTTCCCTCTCTCGCAGAACGCCGCATGGCAGCAGTAAAGCAAGCTTCCCTCTCTCACAGAACGCCACATGGCAGCAGTTAAGCAAGCTTCCCTCTCTCGCAGGACGCCACACGGCAGCAGTAAAGCAAGCTTCCCTCTCTCACAGAAGGCAGCATGGCAGCAGTAAAGCAAGCTTCCCTCTCTCACAGAACGCTGCATGGCAGCAGTAAAGCGAGCGTCCCTCTCTCACAGAAGGCAGCATGGCAGCAGTAAAGCAAGCTTCCCTCTCTCACAGAATGCCGCATGGCAGCAGTAAAACAAGCTCCCCTCTCTCACAGAAGGCAGCATGACAGCAGTAAAGCAAGCTTCCCTCTCTCGCATAAGGCAGCATGGCAGCAGTAAACCAAGCTTCCCTCTCTCACAGAGGGCAGCATGACAGCAGTAAAGCAAGCTTCCCTCTCTCACAGAACGCCGCATGGCAGCAGTAAAGCAAGCTTCCCTCTCTCGCAGGACGCCACACGGCAGCAGTAAGGCAAGCTTCCCTCTCTCACAGAAGGCAGCATGGCAGCAGTAAAACAAGCTCCCCTCTCTCACAGAAGGCAGCATGGCAGCAGTAAAGCAAGCTTCCCTCTCTCACAGAAGGCAGCATGGCAGCAGTAAAGCAAGTTCCCTCTCTCACAGAAGGCAGCATGGCAGCAGTAAAGTAAGCTTCCCTATCACACAGAAGGCAGAATGGCAGCTGTAAAGCAAGCTTCCCTTTTTCACATAACGCCGCGGGGCAGCAGTAAAGCAAGATTCCCTCTCTCACAGAAGGCAGCATGACAGCAGTAAACCAAGCTTACCTCTCTCACAGAAGGCAGCATGGCAGCAGTAAAGCAAGCTTCCCTCTCTCACAGAAGGCAGCATGACAGCAGTAAAGCAAGTGTCCCTCTCTCACAGAAGGCAGCATGACAGAAGTAAAGCAAGCTTCCCTCTCTCGCATAAGGCAGCATGGCAGCAGTAATGCAAGCTTCCCTCTCTCACAGAAGGCAGCAGTAAAGCAAGCTTCCCTCTCTCACAGAAGGCAGCATGGCAGCAGTAAAGCAAGCGTCCCTCTCTCACAGAACGCCGCATGGCAGCAGTAAAGCAAGCTTCCCTCTCTCACAGAAGGCAGCACGGCAGCAGTAAAGCAAGCTTCCCTCTCTCACAGAAGGCAGCATGGCAGCAGTAAAGCAAGCGTCCCTCTCTCACAGAACGCCGCATGGCAGCAGTAAAGCAAGCTTCCCTCTCTCACAGAAGGCAGCACGGCAGCAGTAAATCAAGCTTCCCTCTCTCACAGAAGGCAGCATGGCAGCAGTAAAGCAAGCTTCCCTCTCTCACAGAAGGCAGCACAGCAGCAGTAAAGCAAGCTTCACTCTCTCACGGAACGCCGCATGGCAGCAGTAAAGCAAGCTTCCCTCTCACAGAAAGCAGCATGGCAGCAGTAAAGCAAGCTTCCATCTCTCACAGAAGGGAGCATGGCAGCAGTAAAGCAAGCTTCCATCTCTCACAGAAGACAGCATGGCAGCAGTAAAGCAGGCTTCCCTCTCTCACAGAAAGCAGCATGGCAGCAGTAAAGTAAGCTTCCCTCACTTACAGAAGGCCGCACGGCAGCAGTAATGCAAGCTTCCCTCTCTCGCATAAGGCAGCACGGCAGCAGTAAAGCAAGCTTCCCTCTCTCACAGAATGCCACATGTCAGCAGTAAAGCAAGCTTCCCTCTCTCACAGAACGCCGCATGTCAGCAGTAAAGCAAGCTTCCCTCTTTCGCAGAACGCCGCATGGCAGCAGTAAAGCAAGCTTCCCTCTCTCACAGAAGGCAGCACGGCAGCAGTAAAGCAAGCTTCCCTCTCTCACGGAACGCCGCATGGCAGCAGTAAAGCAAGCTTCCCTCTCTCACAGAACGCCGCACGACAGCAGTAAAGCAAGCTTCCCTCTCTCGCATAAGGCAGCACGGCAGCAGTAAAGCAAGCTTCCCTCTCTCACAGAACGCCACATGTCAGCAGTAAAGCAAGCTTCCCTCTCTCACAGAACGCCGCATGTCAGCAGTAAAGCAAGCTTCCCTCTCTCACAGAAGGCAGCACGGCAGCAGTAAAGCAAGCTTCCCTCTCTCGCATAAGGCAGTACGGCAGCAGTAAAGCAAGCTTCCCTCTCTCACAGAACGCCACATGTCAGCAGTAAAGCAAGCTTCCCTCTCTCATAGAACGCCGCATGTCAGCAGTAAAGCAAGCTTCCCTCTCTCACAGAAGGCAGCACAGCAGCAGTAAAGCAAGCTTCCCTCTCTCACGGAACGCCGCATGGCAGCAGTAAAGCAAGCTTCCCTCTCTCACAGAACGCCGCACGACAGCAGTAAAGCAAGCTTCCCTCTCTCACAGAACGCCGCATGACAGCAGTAAAGCAAGCTTCCCTCTCTCACAGAACGCCGCACGACAGCAGTAAAGCAAGCTTCCCTCTCTCATAGAACGCCGCATGTCAGCAGTAAAGCAAGCTTCCCTCTCTCACAGAACGCCGCATGACAGCAGTAAAGCAAGCTTCCCTCTCTCACAGAACGCCGCACGACAGCAGTAAAGCAAGCTTCCCTCTCTCATAGAACGCCGCATGGCAGCAGTAAAGCAAGCTTCCCTCTCTCGCATAAGGCAGCACGGCAGCAGTAAAGCAAGCTTCCCTCTCTCACAGAACGCCGCATGTCAGCAGTAAAGCAAGCTTCCCTCTCTCGCAGAACGCCGCATGTCAGCAGTAAAGCAAGCTTCCCTCTCTCACAGAAGGCAGCACGGCAGCAGTAAAGCAAGCTTCCCTCTCTCGCATAAGGCAGCACGGCAGCAGTAAAGCAAGCTTCCCTCTCTCACAGAACGCCACATGTCAGCAGTAAAGCAAGCTTCCCTCTCTCATAGAACGCCGCATGTCAGCAGTAAAGCAAGCTTCCCTCTCTCACAGAAGGCAGCACAGCAGCAGTAAAGCAAGCTTCCCTCTCTCACGGAACGCCGCATGGCAGCAGTAAAGCAAGCTTCCCTCTCTCACAGAACGCCGCACGACAGCAGTAAAGCAAGCTTCCCTCTCTCACAGAACGCCGCATGACAGCAGTAAAGCAAGCTTCCCTCTCTCACAGAAGGCAGCACGCAGCCGTAAAGCAAGCTTCCCTCTCTCGCATAAGGCAGCACGGCAGCAGTAAAGCAAGCTTCCCTCTCCCACAGAACGCCACATGTCAGCAGTAAAGCAAGCTTCCCTCTCTCACAGAACGCCGCATGGCAGCAGTAAACAAGCTTCCCTCTCTCACAGAAAGCATCAAGGGCCCTCTTTCATTTCCCTTCCGACAGATTCACTGAAGGGGATAAGTGCAATCTTTCATCGCTCACAGGCCATCTGCAGGGAAGGCATGAGTGACCGCCAGCCGCAGACAGATCTCAGGACCAGGGGCTTAAGTCACTAAAAGGAGTGTACACAGGTTGATGGGTGAGTGACCATGTGAGTTCTGACCCCATTCTCAGGTAATGCTCCATGCAGCACCCTGGGAGTCCTACAGCTGGGGCACAGCTGCTTGTGAGGATTGGTGACTTTACACATTTTGAGGAGTAGCCATGGTAAGTCAGTGTTACATGGAGTAACTGAGCTCTAGGTAGGCACTCAGGTGCCAGCCTCAGCAGACGCAGTGCTGTCACCGCCTCTGTGCTGCGCCTCTTCAAAATGTTGAGGGTTGACACTCCTCACAACAGAAGACAGCCTCAATCCCAGCCACTCTTAATTAGTCACAAACTTTTTAAATAAACTCTCTTTGCTGACAACTCGGTGCAGTTTTGAATAAAACAACACTGTCATAGAGCTAGTTGAAGAATCTCATTCTATGAGCCCTGGAAGGATGAAAGAGTGAGCTGGCCCTGCCAGGCTTCCATCCTGTTACTCCAGGTTGAGTAAAGCTTCCTAGAGAGCAGCATCTCACACCTGTCTGCTCTTGAGCAGCTAGAAGTCCGAAAGCACAGGTAAGGCGCTAGGGAGGCCTTTACAGAAGGAATTTAGGATATCTACAACAGGCCCCTAGCCACGGGGGTGGGGCATCTGAGGACCGGGCAAGCACATATTAATCTTTGCCTCCCCCCAATGACCTAGGCAGCTGGCACTGACTTTATGGAGTGCACACCATACTGGAGGCCAGAAGCTGAATGAGCAATACAAATATCACACATTTTTTATTTTTCTTGTCAGGTTTCCTGTGGGTTCAGAGACAGAGCTCAGATAAGTGTCTCCTAACAAATTGCTGCTTATTCCTTTAACATGTTGTTTACTTTTATTTCTCTGACTGCTAAGTGGGAGAATTTTGTAAAGTGAACTATGTGACAATCTCCTTGGAGTACAGCAAGTGCACTCCAAATATCAAGACCGGAGGGTGTCAATTTTTATTTCTAATACACAACAAAATGTTAACTTTTTAAAATGAACTGTACAAATATTTCAAAATATATCAGAAGTTAGGAAAGAGCAAATCAAGCACATTTTCTTTTGTAAATCTGAAGTATGATTGAAACAAAGATTTCAATAGGATCAAAACAAATCTTGGAGATGCACAAATGATAAACATTTTATGTTATTGCATTGTATTGCACCATTTAAATAGCACTTACTCCCCTTAAGTGGGGCAATGAAACACTTACCTATAGAAGCAGCAAACTATGCCATGCATGTTGTTGGTTGGAAGGATGTTGTCTTTGTTTTCTGCTCCTTTGTGGGAAGTGTTTCCATGTATCTCTTGATGACCACCGAAGTGCGGTTTTCATCTTATTGGACGCAGCGCGTAGGATGATGAAGTGTAAGATGCACGTGCACAGTGTATGTGTTTCAGTACGCTTGTAGATTTGAACAGAGGTCCCATTTATGGTATTTCTTATGATTATAGTCTGCTTAGCTGGTTACAAAACTGGGTTGTCCAATCTGAGATGTTGTGTACAGTTGTGGTCCAGAGGTGGCATGGCTGGATAGAGAGAGCTGCTGGGGTAGCATTTTTATTAATATCCCATATCTGAGTGTCATTGTGAGATGTAAAGTAGCATCCGTAGTGTATTAAATATTTAGGGTGTACAGTGGTGGACTAGATAAAAGCCCTCTGGTTGACCCGCAGTGTGTGTCAGATCTCTTCAATAATTCTATGACTGTTCTTTTCGTGATCGCTGGTGTATTGGCAGCACAATACTGGTGATGGACAACCATTGGAGCAGATATGAATTATGTAAGTGGTGTAAGCTACAGGTGGCTGCCGACTGCCGGGTGTTATGGTATTAGTATCAGTGTGGGTCACAAATGTTACCTATGAAATTACTTGACTGTATAATAATACCCGGCAAACCATAGGTCAGTCCGAATTAACTTACCTGCCTGTCAAAAGTAGTTGCTGATTGGTTTGCTTCCTACCTGTGGATTGCAAGGTGAATACTCAGTCTGAGGGTGCAACTGTCTTTCAGCATTCTGTGGTCGGGATGTTGGGTGGTGTAGTTGTCTTGGAAATAGCCGTGTTTTCAACTGTCTTCTGAAGTGTAGCTGCTCCTGGGTGCTTCGAATGCTGGCTGGTAGTGAGTTCCAGAGCTTGGCGGCTTGTACAGAGGAAGCAGCGCCTCCTACGGTGTTCTTATGGCACAGTGGTACGATGATAAGAGGTGCAAGCCTGGAGCACAGTGTCCTGATTTGTTTGTATTGCTTAAATTTAGCTTGTAGGTACAGCAGTCCTTTCCCTTGGGAGCCTCTGCAGACAAGGCAAAATGGCTTACACATGGTTCTTTTAGCTTTATGCAGTCACTCGAGTGTTTGCAAGACCGGAATCATGGGTTCTCTTTGGTGAAGAGTCTTGCAGCAGCTTTTTGGATGAGTTGTATTTTGCGTACGATGACTGCGTGTGTGCACTAGGGTATATAGGATGTTGACATGGTCAAACTTGGAGATTATGAGTGTGAGAATGGCTTGCAGTTTCTGTTGGTATCCAAGACATGGGGAGATGCAACATAGTGTTTCCATTGAGTAGAAGTCACTGTGTGTGACGTTGTTCAGATGTGGTATCTAGCATAGGTCTGAATCCATGGTTACCCCAAGGCTCTGACTTCTCTTGGTATTATTGGAGAGGCCCCTTGGTCCTTGGTCCATATGGCGGTAGGCTGAGTTTTGCAATTGTTTGCAGGTCATAATCTCTCTCTTTGCAGTTTTGAGCTTTAGATGGTTCTTCATCATCCATGTGCTTATGGCCCGAAGGCAGTCATCGAGTTTTTAAGTGCAGAGGTCTTCCAGCCCATCCATTTTTCTAAATGATTTTGGTCTCATCTGCATAGGTGTAACAGGTGAGGTTGAATGATTTAATCAGGTGTGGTAAGAGCGTTAGGTTGATGCTGAATAACACAAGGGATATGATGGACCCAGGAGGGACCTCCGTATGCTGTGTATGAGGAGCTCAGTGAAAGGTGGCACCAGCACTCATTCACAGTCGCAGCCGAGAGGCCAAGAATTCAATGGGCATTAGCTGAACTCTCTTCTCACCTTTCAAAGAATGTCCTGTGTGAGGAGACTACACAGCTGTGAAGGACATTCGATCATGTTGTTCTTAAACCAGCAACTTTCATGACCTCTCCTATTCCTGAAACATAAGTGGTTGTCACTACCTAAAGCTATCAGCCAATCAGACGCAATGTCCATTCAGAAATCTCCAGATTCCAATATGGCACAGAGTTTTGATTAGCCCATCGGGCTGGAGCAGCGCCATCACAAGCCAGGCACGGCTTACATTTGACTGACATTGCTCTCGTTACAGCCTTTCTAGGGCCTCTGGCCAGCTGTGAAATGCAGCCAAATGAGATAATGTATTGACTCTAAAAAGCAATTTTTGTTTGCAGGAGACAAATAGTTTGTTAGGTTAATGCGCCTGCTGCAGAGGGCTGCAAATACCCTAACCACCGGTACTGTGAATCTGAAATGATCCAATGTAGCCTGCCATGTCACAAAGGGCTGTATAATGGACTCTATCTTTCAAAAATTGTATAATAACTAGATGACCCTGCCACAGTCAAAACGCTGAGAATTCATCTCCTTGAACCAAACATTCTGGAAACCATAATCAGTTCATCTGAGGCCGAAAGCCTTTGTTTTATAATTGACCTTTCCTTTCTGCACAAGACCAACTAACATACTCTGATTTTTCTATATTGTAAGGAGAGATCTGTGTTATGAATCTTCTTTTTGAAACATATTGACTCTTTTGAAATTATATTTTATCTTTGTCTAATTTATGTTTAAAGCGAATAAATTACTGTTTTGAGGCCTTGTGTAATTAATGTACTAAATGCATAGTACTTGGTGAACATTTGGGCGCCATTTTAGATGGGAGTATTGTGGGAACGCTGAGTGGTTTGCATTTTTTATGGATCCTTCCAAGTTCCAGAATTTTTCTTCGCAGAAATCTGAGGAAAATTGTGATTTATCCAAAGTTTGTTGTTTGCAGGGCATTCTGGTTTAAAAAAGGTATAGGGATCCACACATCATCCCGGACTGCCCTGGTGCCTTCTGTTCAGAAATGTCTGGGCCTGGAAGTTTTCCCTGGGTGCCGACGGAGACCTGGCCTAAATACCAATGTTACCCACATTGCCTTTATGGGTCTAGTTGCAAAATGTGGACGTTTCCTTCTTGCGTTTGGGGCCTTTCCTTAAACATGTCAGCCGAGCCACAGAAGAGGGGTACTATTGTTATTGGGGGAAGAGCAAGAGCCTGTGTGGCAGGACATTTGGGAATCCCAGCAAATTACATTAGTGCGGTCTGCTTTCACTTTTGTTTTGCTGCGACATCTGCACAGTGTGCTATGCAATACAGTAAACAAAAAAACTAAAAAACTCGGGGCTCGAGTGAAGGATATCCCTGGTGCCCCAACTTTCATTCTATAAAAGAAAGTGTTTCTGGTGATTTTACGAGAAGCATCATCTTTTCCAGTACTGTGGATGGCCTGATGAAGTCCACCGCAGAGTGAAGGTAGCAGTGGCGGCTTCTCCGCTAAGGCGGAGGAGCGTCGCCCCACTGCAGTTTGAGCAATGGATGAAAGAAAAAAATGATAGTAATACTAAGTTATTATCAAACTGGGGCTTGCCTGTGCCGCAGCCAGCAGGGGGAGGAATGGTGGGCACTTAAGTGCTCATGACTGTCTGGCCAGCCATCTTGGGCCGGCCAAACAGTCATGCGCACTTTGCGCACTTTGGATATTCGCCACTAGGCTGTAATACACAGTATAGTGAGGAAAATGCACAGGTTCTCACTGCCACTGCGCTCAGACCAATCACAACTCTGCATTGCAGCGTTGTGATGGGCTCGGGGAGCTTGTTTGTGCTTCATGCTTCAAGCAGGAACAGAAGAGGATGACACGAGGTGCGGTCCGAGTGCAAGGGAATTCATTTTTTATAATTTCTTTTTTGATCCCCCCTGCCCAGCTGTGCTACTCGGAGGCAGCCGCCACTGGAAGGCAGTGTGGCGGACATCAATATGTTGTCCTCTGCCCTGAAGCTGTTAAAACCCACAGAGTGCAGGCAGCCTGCTGTCCTGTCCAACAAAAATGTACAACAAGCTACAGGAATATGATGGCCACATTGCTCTAAATTCTTTGTTCCATGGACGTCGGGGACTTCTCCACTCCCAGAAGGCCTCCAGGATGTTAGGTTTCCGGGACTGGATAACAGCGAAAAGCTCAGTGGCCAAATAACGGTGGCAGTTGCTCCTCTTGGCCATGCGCAGCCAAGAGAAAGTTTCAGTTGCCGTACATAGTCCATGGAGACGGGGCTAGGGAGAAAATAAAAATACTGAGAAGTACAGAGAAGATGGAGATAAGAGGTTCTACAAAAGGAGAGACTGAGACAAAGAAAGGAGTGTAAATAGAAAAAGCAAGAGAAAGAAAGCAAGAGAGACAGGAAGACGTAGATAGACTAATGCAGCGGCAAGCAGAAAAGGGTAGTAGAGGTAAGGGTGAGAGAGTCAGTGGGACCAGAGATTAGGAGAAGAGGAGAGAAGAGAAAATGTAAAACAGAACCTCAAGGTGCAAAGTGAGAGCAAGATGCACGTGGAGAAAAGGTAAGTGCAGATTTTAAGTAGAATTTATAGATTATCATGTTATTGCCAATACAGCTGGCCCAATGTGATTTGAATGCTCAAATGTTATGTTATGTTATGTTAACCGGATTTATTACGCGCACAGATGCCCCAGCAAAGGGGCGTCCTGGCGCGAGAACACAACCAAAAACCGGACAGAGACTAAGAACACAACACAGCAGATAAAACTAGGGGACCAGGGGAAAGAGGAAGGTTTTTACTGCCTTCCTAAAAGCAGAGAGCCCCTCAATGGCACGGATATGCACAGGCAAAGAGTTCCACAACTTGGCGGCAAGAACTTGGAAGGAACGTCCGCCTGTCCTGGATCTCTTAAAGCGAGGAACAATAGCAAGATGAAGAGCAGAGGACCTCAGAGTACGAGTTGGCACATAGGGAGAGATTAAGTGCTGAAGGATCGGAGGGGAAGAAAGTTTAAGAATTTTGAAAGTTAGGATCAAAGATTTAAACTTTATTCTCTGTGCCACCGGGAGCCAATGAAGATTATAGATGGTTTTCCTGGCTGAACAGAATTTGGGCAAGCCAACCAGAGCCCTGGCGGCGGCGTTCTGAATACGTTGAAGGCGAGAAAGCTCAGCCTGGTTGACTCCAAGAAAAAGAGAGCTAACATAATCCAGTTTGGACAGGATCATGGCTTGCACGATAAGCTGACGAGTGGGAGCGTCAAAAAATTTGAAGGTGGACCGAAGCTGACGCAAAATCCCAAAGCAGGAAGCAGCGGTCTTTTTAGTGTGGGTGGTGAAACTCAAATGAGAGTCAAACCACACCCCAAGATTCTTTACTTCAGCAACAGGGATAGGAATAGGTCCGAGCTCTTGAGGCCACCAGCTATCATCCCACAGATGAATTTGCTTTCCCACAATGAGCACCTCGGTTTTTTTTGCGTTCAATTGTAGGAAATTGTCATTCATCCAATGTGCCACAGAGATAAGTCCCTCACGGAACTTGGCTGCCTCGAGATCGGAAGCCCCACTAATCGCAACCGCCAGCTGAGTGTCGTCTGCGTAGGACACGATGGAGAGGTTCCCACGCATGGCGACATCAGCTAGCGGCTGGACATAAAGATTGAATAGAGTGGGGCTTAGAGCCGATCCCTGTGGTACTCCCTGGGCAATCGCATGTGGTTTAGATTCGAAGGGGGGAATGCAGACCCTGAAGGAGCGATCAGATAAAAAAGATCTGAACCAATCAAGGGCCACCTTATCTACCCCAGCCTCAACCAGACGTTGGAGTAAAATGTCATGGGAGACAGTGTCAAAGGCGGCACTTAGATCGAGAAGCACAAGTGCCGCCGTATGACCCGAATCAACCAACATGCGAAGGTGTTCAGCCATGTACAGGAGCGCAGTCTCGGTACTGTGACCGGGCCTGAAGCCATTCTGCGTAGGATCTAAAATATTCGCAGAATGAAGATGGTTTGCAAGAATGGCATTTACGTGAGCCTCAGTCAGTTTGGCAGCCCACGGGAGGAGAGAAATGGGACGATAGCTTTCAGCTTTACCAGGATCTAAAGTAGATTTCTTCAAAATAGGAATTACCTGCGCCTGCTTCCAGGCGCAAGGTACGGAACCCGAGGATAGAGACAGATTGATAAGCTCACAAAGCGGGGGAAGACAGAGAGAGGAAGATTCCCTAAATTGTGAGGGCCGCAAAGGATCTTTGGGCGAGCCTGATTTCACTCTAATAGCGAGCTTATCAACTTCTTCCATAGAGAGCTCTGGAAAATAGGATAGTGCCATGGAGGTTTTAACCGTAGCCGTACTATACTGCCGAGAGCCAGTAGAACTGGGAAAAGTGCGATAAATCCCTTCCACTTTATTGATGAAAAAGGTGGCCAGATCCTCGCAATGAGAGGGGGAACTGATCGCCCTATTGGAAGCTCTACAGGTGGCAAGGTCTTTCAGTGCTTTAAAAATAAGTTTACTAGGATTGCTACTCGCACTGAACTCACGAGAAAAATACGAAGCCCGGGCCCTACAAATGGCTCTATGGTAATTTTTGGTGGTAGTGCGGTACACAGCTTTACTGACCGGGTCGTAAGACTTACGCCACAGTCTTTCGGCTAGTTTACAGGATTTTTTTAGTAGCCGAAGAGCGCCATCATACCATGGACTGGAGTGGTTGCGCTGTTGTTTGGTCAGAGTAAAGGGAATAAGTTTATCCAGCGCATTGGTAAGCCAGCTACAATAAGAATTGTAGCCGGACTCCACATCTGTAAAAGGGGCCAAAGGGACCTCGCCTAACAACTGGTGAAAATCTTGGAGTTTTAACTTTTTCCATGAGCGCCTAAGAATGGCAGGAGTAGAAACAGCTATAGGAGGATCACTAAGTAGAAGATGACATTCAATTAGGTGGTGGTCTGTCCAAGGCATCGGTCTAGGAGGTAATACTTTGGCCGATGTTATAGAGGTGAAAAAAGGATCAAGGATATGACCACCAATATGTGTACCATGTTGGACTAGTTGAACGAGTTGGAGAGCCTCCAGGTCAGCACAGGTACTGCTGGCTACCGAAGGGCAAGGAGAGTCAAAATGCAAATTAAAATCCCCAATAATATTAAAATTAGCAGTTTTCAAGGCCAGAGAGCTGACTGCCTCAGGAAGGGCGGCTCTAAAAGCTGCATCTGGGCCGGGCGGCCGATAAATAAGTAGACCCGAGAAAGTAAAGTGCGGGTTGACAGATACCGAGAAATAGGCACTTTCACATCCCGCGATATCCATGGCCTTCCAGGAACATGGATATCTAGTTTTAATCGCGGCAGCGATACCGCCGCCTCTAGAATCGCGATTGAGAGCATATATAGTATAATCTGGGGGGAGTGCCAAATTAATAGCTACTGACGCGTCATTATGTAGCCAGGTCTCTGACATAAAAAAAATGTCAGGGGCCTCGTCAAGTAAATCATAGACGTCAAGATGGTGTTTGACCAAAGATCTAACATTAAGATGAAAGATCTTGAAGGTTGTCGGCTCCAAATTTACACTTATTTTCTAAAAAGTATCTTAGTGTAAGATTGAAAAATCAACTGGCGTAGTGGTCTTTGAAGCCCTATTAATGTATAACCATCGTTACTTGGTCCATATTGCTTTTTACAAATTGCTTAACAATGACCCCCCCTTGTTATTTGTTATGCATGCTCTCGTGACAAGTGCTGACGCCGTTCCATTTAATGCATATTAGCCATATCTACATTAGCTGGTATAGTCACCGGAAAGTACAGCCTATTTCCTGAAAAGTCCAAGCTATTATGGAGGTGACTCAGCTTTCTAGTGAAAATGAAAAGGCAACCTGTTATCTGTTTTATAGCATTAAGCTTGACTTTTATCTGCACCTGTAGCACTGCCGAACAATCCCTCTCCAGTTAAATATGTTCCATTTCTATCACACATGGGAGGAGTCCATACTTTCTACATTTGCCACTAAGAAAAGTGCATGCTCGTCCAAGCAGTGTTAGGCACATAGAGGGCAGGAGTCTACTGTATGTGAAAGAGAGGAGAATGTCGTAATTCCGGAATTCCGGAAGTGGAAGAGGTTGCAGCACCCACATGGTAGGTACCATGCAAGCAGCATCACAGAGCAGGATCCGGAAAGCAAACCGTGAAACCACCACTCAGAGTTTTACGGGCAGTGCTTCTTCCTGCCCATCTACGACTCCTCTAACTGGAGGTGGAACTAATGTCCTCAGCCAGGCCACGGGCCACAAATAGACCCATCCCAGGCTCGCACAATCACCTGTCCTTTACAATGCCTACCTGACTTGCTGGTCAATGTCTGACAAACGTCGCCTTTCGCACAGCCTGCCTGTAACTGTGAGGGCTGAATGCCAATGTCGAACTCTGATTCAAGTACATGCAGTATTCACTGGTGCTTTTGATCAAATGTAATTGAACTATCCATCTTTTGCCACAAACCTATAGTGAAATTCATTGTGGGACCTTCCCAACTTACCCTGTAAAATGAAATTTTAATTCTAATTAATTTTCTCCATTGTTGCAGCCTTAAAATGTTCAAAATGCACGGTTCGCCATCATTTTCCAAAATGTCCTTGTTGCGTACGCTTCAAGCTCTCTTTAAAGTTATTTTGAATTAATGATGAGTTAAATTAAAACTTCACTTATGAAGTTGGGCAGAATTAGGAAACCCACACTTTACGAATCAGATTAAGGACCGGATTTAGAGTTTGACAGATATCCTTCCTGATGTATTACAAGTGCCTTTGGATATAATGGACTTGTAATA
The DNA here is from genome assembly GCF_964261635.1 of Lissotriton helveticus. Taxonomy (NCBI): domain Eukaryota; kingdom Metazoa; phylum Chordata; class Amphibia; order Caudata; family Salamandridae; genus Lissotriton; species Lissotriton helveticus. Next base: position 1,262,017,853 of record NC_136070.1, on the reverse strand, counting down.
CGGCGGATGGCATGTCGGTCACGTTTGCAATGAGTAACCCGTCCACCAAACTCTAAAGCAAGCCCTAAGTTTCCAAACTTTTCTTGAGATAAAGTTTATCCCCTCTGGGCTGCCAGGTGTGATGATTTTCCGATGCAGAACGTCCCAGGTAGGACATCTTCCAGCAATAGAATCCACCACCTCCGGTGAGAGGTGTGATAGGGAGGGCCTCAACCCGAGGACAGCTTATTTTTCAAAAAACAAGAAACTTCATAAGCTTTGCATTCCACAAAGCTTGAACAGTTTACAAAAGACACAAAGTTGCAAGTCAGCTGACTTTACAACCTTACACCCCTCTCCTTTATATCCCATCTAAATGATAGCATTTGTGAGAAGTTGGCCTGGTATATGAGGTTCACTATTCTAGTGAACACCTTGCTCCAGTCCAAAACAGTCCAAACATCCCTTATGGTGATTGGTTGTAAGTCAACCTTATAGACCAGCTATCCTAGTGGTAGCATACCAAATGAAAGGACACCACACAAGTTATATATTATAAAATATATGTATTTATTACTAGAATAATCCTTTGTTCTCTTTATGAGGACAGAGGCACAAACATTAAACAAAGAATTCATATAACATACAAAAGTTGCACAAATATGGATAGGCCCGGTGGCCCCTAAAACCATATATCCCAGCCCTGCCAACTTATGGCGAACAAAGTGGTACAAAAGGGGGTGGCGATAGACGGAGCATCCGAACTAATCAAACACTCACACCCAGTCAAGAGATCTGGGTTTAATCCATCACCGTTCTTTAGCCCACTCTACCACCCCAGTTCAGACATGGTCATATGCAAATCAGTCTGACCCTGTGCCTCATGGGAACAGTCCCTTGATCACTTTGCCACTAGATTTAAGCAAGCCGGGCTGAAGACGGCTGAAATGCCAGAAACTGGTCCTTGGAACCTTGTTTCCGGTCCAGGGAAGGCATGGCTTGGCAGTTCGGGCTGGACTGTTCCCATGAGGCACAGGGTCAGACTGATTTGCACATGGCCATGTCTGAACTGGGGTTGCAGAGTGGGCTAAAGAACGGTGATGGATTAAACCCAGATCTCTTGACTGGGTGTGAGTGTTTGATTGGTTCGGATGCTCCGTCCATCGCCACCCCCTTTTGTACCACTTTGTTCGCCATAAGTTGGCAGGGTATGCTCAGACGTGAGTCCCTTGCTCACTTTGCCACTGGATTCAAGCAAGCCGTGCTGAAGGGCTGAAATGCCAGAAACCGGTCCTCGGAAGCTGTTTCCGGTCCAGGGAAGGCATGGCTTGGCAGTTCAGGCTGGACTGTTCCCATGAGGCACAGGGTCAGACTGATTTGCATATGGCCATGTCTGAACTGGGGTCGCAGAGTGGGCTAAAGAACGGTGATGGATTAAACCCAGATCTCTTGACTGGGTGTAAGTGTTTGATTGGTTTGGATGCTCCGTCCATCGCCACCCCCTTTTGTAGCATTTATAATGCAGCTCACCATGGGGCAAAAACGGCAGAGATGTGTCACGCATCTGTACCGTAAAAGCGGCGCATTGCTGGAGTTGCGTCGCAATCGCAACGCAGCTCCAGCAATGCTTTGGGGGGCCCTATTGTTAGAATGCTGCGTCAATCCTTACGTCTGCTTCAAGCAGGCGCAGGGTTTTGATGCAGCATGGGCCCAAAAGTGACTAAGTGAAATCTTGTAGATTTCACTCAGCCACTTTTAGGAGGCGTTCCTGCGCCGGAACGCTCCTTCCCCTGCGCAGGAACGCCTCCTTCTGGCGCAGGGCATTACAACGTGACACATCTCCCAGATGCGTCACGTTGTAAGTACCCCGCACCATGGCGCATCTTTCGCGCCGCCGCTGCGTCACAAAAGTGACGCAACGGCGGCGTAAAAGCGGCGCAAGAGGCTTGTAAATCTGCCCCTGTGTGTTTTAGATCCTTGCACACTGCACCTTTTCTATGCAAGTGTTAGGGAGAGAATGCACCTGGCCTGCACGGCTTTAATGTTTGGTCATCTCTGTGGGACATGGGGCAGATTTATGTTGCCTGACGCATCTCTGCAAATCAGCAGAGATGCGCCAGGAAAGATGTGGCATGCAAGTTTATCCTTGTGCCACCCATGATGCGCCGCATTGTAGGCTCAGGAATAAACAGATGAGTGTCGTATCTAGGGCGTGAAGCTGGCGCAGTGGTGGAGATGTGTTGCGTACGGCACGCAACTCCAGCACTTTTCCAACTTGCCCTATGTGTAACGTGGTGCATCACGCCTTACGCCTGCTTCAAGCAGGCGCAGGGTTTTGACGCATCAGCGTTGGTAAAGTGACTCAGTGAACTCTTGTAGATTTCACTGAGTCACTTTTCAGGGGCGTTCCTGCGACGGAACGCCCCCCCCTGCACGGAAACGCCCACATGAAACCTGACGCAGGTTTCATGTGGCGCAGGGCTTTACAACATGACGCATCTCTCAGATGCGTCACGTTGTAAATACCCCGCACCATTGCGCATCTTTTGCGCCACCGCTGCATCACAAAAGTGACGCAACGGCGGCGTAAAAGAGGCGCAAGGGGCTTGTAAATCTGCCCCATGTCCCCTAAAAATATCCCCCTGGCCATGGACCTGGTATACTGCAACGCTGGTGCCTCGGATGGACCAGAGCGCCTGAGATGATGAAGTCAGGCCCACACCACGCTGTCATGGACAGTGCTTAATTTCAGCCGGTGGTTGCTGGGCCCACCGGCACTCAAACGTGGGGGCTGTCACTTCTTTTTCGTCATCCGATTTGACTCAGAGCAAGAGACTGAAAATCACAAAAGGGGAGAATGAGGAAGAAGAGAAAGAAGTGAAAATAAGTGACAAGGAAAGAAAGCATGGATTTAAAAACCCTGAAAGAGTGAGCTGGGGGGTGGCAGGGGGGTCTTGTGGGGGTTTCTTGGTAGCCTCAGTTTTGGATAGCGCCTGGCGCGGGTTCTAGGCCCTTGGCCTTTCAGTGCTTGTTTGTCAAAGCCCTGGTGCCCGGGGGAACTCAGGCAGTAGCTGCCAGTGATTCCCAGAGCAGGGCAGAAAGCGCCTCGTCATGGCCCCCACCGTGGCCCCTGCTCAGGCGAGGGTGAAGGTTTGGCACACTCAGCGGGAACAGGCAGAGTCCGCCCCCAAACCAGATCCAGCCGGAGCCACAACGGGTTAATCTTTCCCCACCGGTGACACGCAAGAGCTGCCTCCCACCCCGGCCTTCCGGGCACTAATCTGCCCCGGTGATAAGGGCTGTAAATGGGTGCGAGGGCCGGGGAGGGAGCGTGACGGTGCGTGGCCCTTGGCCCGCGTGGGCGAGCAGGCAGCACATCCCGGAGCAGAGTGCAGGCGAGGGCACAGGGTGGATGCATGGATAGATGGAGGGATGGATGAGTGGATGGATGGGCACAAAATAATGGGTGGATGGATAAAAGGGCACAACATGGTGGGTGGATGGATGGGTGGGTGGATGGATGGATGGAAGGTTATTGGGTTAGATGGATGGATGGATGGATGACTGAAAGGGTGGATGCATGGATGGATGGTGGATGGATGGGTGGATGGATGGATGACTGAAAGGGTGGATGCATGGATGGATGGTGGATGGATGGATGAAGGGTTGGAATGAACACTGTGGTCACTGGAATTCTGCATCACTATTTTATCTCTGGGCATTTGCATGCCACAACAACACCTGAGTGCCCCTTCCATTCTGCACTGGTCTAGTCAGGGGTACAGTTGTTCGTCCCCTGTTGAGCACAGAGCCAGCTGGCTGAGGGAGGCAAGCACATCCTAAGTACACACTGGGATACGCGGGGGCTCGATGTCATAAGTACACACTGGGATACGTGGGGGCTCGATGTCATAAGTACACACTGGGATACGCGGGGGCTCGATGTCATAAGTACACACTGGGATACGCGGGGGCTCGATTAAATAAGAACACACTGGGATACGTGGGGGCTCAATGTCATAAGTACACACTGGGATACACGGGGGCTTGATGTCATAAGTACACACTGGGATACGCGGGGGCTCGATGTCATAAGTACACACTGGGATACGCGGGGGCTCGATGTCATAAGTACACACTGGGATACGTGGGGGCTCGATGTCATAAGTTCACACTGGGATACGCGGAGGCTCGATGTCATAAGTACACACTGGGATACGTGGGGGCTCAATCTCATAAGTACACACTGGGATACGTGGGGGCTCGATGTCATAAGTACACACTGGGATACGCGGGGGCTCGATGTCATAAATACACACTGGGATACGTGGGGGCTGGACATTATAAGTACACACTGGGATACGTGGGGGCTCAATTTCATAAGTACACACTGGGATACGCGGGTCCTCGACATCATAAGTACACATTGTGATACGCGGGGGCTCGATGTCATAAGTACACATTGTGATACACCGGGGCTCGATGTCATAAGTACACATTGTGATGCACGGGGGCTCGCTGTCATAAGTACACACTGGGATACACGGGGCTCAATGTCATAAGTACACATTGTGATATGCGGGGGCTCGATGTCATTAGTACACATTGTGATACACGGGGGCTCGATGTCATAAGTGCACATTTGTGATACACAGGGGCTCGATGTCATAAATACAGACTGGGATACGCGGGGGGCTCGATGTCATAAGTACACATTGTGATACGCGGGGGCTCGATGCCATAAGTACACACTGGAATACGCGGGGGCTTGATGTCATAAGTACACATTGTGATACGCGGGGGCTCGATGTCATAAGTACACATTGTGATCCACGGGGGCTCGATGTCATAAGTACACACTGGGATACGCGGGGGCTCGATGTCATAAGCACACATTGTGATCCACGGAGGCTCGATTTCATAAGTACACACTGGGATACGCGGGGGCTTGATTTCATAAGTACACACTGGGATACGCGGGGGCTCGATGTCATAAGTGCACATTGTGATACACGGGGGCTCGATGTCATAAGTACACACTGGGATACATTGGGCTCGATGTCATAAGTACACATTGTGATATGCGGGGGCTTGATGTCATAAGTACACATTGTGATACGCGGGGGCTCGATGTCATAAGTACACATTGTGATCCGCAGGGGCTCGATGTCATAAGTACACATTGTGATACGCGGGGGCTCGATGTCATAAGTACACATTGTGATACACGGGGGCTTGATGTCATAAGTACACATTGTGATACGCGGGGGCTCGATGTCATAAGTACACATTGTGATCCGCGGGGTGAGGTTCCGTGATTTCGAACCAGACTCCATTTTGTTTGAGTTGTTCGTGACACCATTTTTGTGTTGCCCGAACGAACAAAGTTGCATGGGCCTCATTGTTCATGTATGCATTAACAGGCCCTTTTCTGACTTGTGAGTGAATTGCAGAGAAACTGACCTCTTCACCTGAAACTGACCTCGCAAAACCAATTTCCCTTAAGTTTGATTCTTGTCTAAAATTGCCAATCAATGTTCAGGATATCGTTAACTTTTAGTTTCCATGCACATATCTCGAGTGTATTGATAGTTGATAACCCCTTGAAGTTTGAAGCTAGATTAGTGAGCTATAAGATGCCTGGTTTTAGCAAAATTAGGAAATGGTTTAGTTGTGGTTGCAACAGGGATTCCCGATTGGAGGATTCGTGTCCGATACCTCCGGTTGGAACTCCGACTTATGAGCTCTATTCAAAACACGAAGTGGGTCCTATTACTTATAATGAAGTATGGGTCCACTATACAAGGAAAGATGGTGTTTTACGATGGCCCCAACATGGTAGTTTCGAATTAAATATTTTAGATAATCTGGAAGTTGCGCTATTTAAGAAGAAAGCCCGGCCGGCGATGTTTGACTCTTTCTGCCTTTGGTGAAAGAAAGCCAAACAGCGAGAAATTAAGCAAGCAAAGAGAGATAGGAAAGATAAGAATATGTCAGTACTACAAGCTGCTAGGCAGTTTAGGGAAGATGGAGAAGAGCGTGCGAGTGAAGTCTCAGATAGACAGCGTTGCATGGCCATAGATAAATGTTATCCGGCCTTGCCGTCTTCTCCTCCGAAAGTAATTGAAGACCTTGAAAAAAAACCTTTGATCTCTCATTTACTGTGATTGCCACTCCCTTATGTGCAGGGTGCTACTGCGCCTCCATTACCCCCGGTTGTTCCACCCTTTGTTGTTCAACCTCCTGCTGTTGTTCAGGCACCCGGTGCTCCACAGATGGTTTTGCCTCCTACTGCGCAACCCACTCTAGGGTCGCCAGCTTTGCTACCAGCTTTCCCTCAAACTCCTTTGCCTTCTACTTCTGCATCTTCGACTCCTACTGCTCTTGTTCCTACACCTCTTTTGCCTCAAAATACTTATTCTCCTGTTCTTATATCTGCTTCTTCTCCTTCTGCTCGAAAACGAATGACTGCGACTGTTGCTAATCTGTTGTCTCCATTGTTTAGGTCACTGAGTATGACCCCTGTTTCGGAACGAAAGCAGAGTCGTAGTCAGCTTCCTAGTACCGAGGAACGGACAGTGTTGGATTTGTTGGCTCGTAGATGGATTTTAAATGCTTCCAGGTATAATTTGCCAGAGGTTATGGATGTTTTCTTTCAGTGGGAGCCGCCTAAGCAAAGGTATGTTTTTGATGTAATGTGTACCTTTTTGCGTCAGGAATGGGAAGATAATGAGTTGGGTCCGATTCCGCAGGAAGTGCTTGATGTTCAGTCCGAATTTGCTAAAGGGACGATAGCGGAATCTGATGTTACAGATGCCGTGGAGACGATACTTGTTTTTAGGTCTAGATTACCGCCTCAGACATTGTACGAACCTGATCCCTCTGTTAGGAGGAAAGTGAAGCAGTATCCTATGAGAGAGGTTCCCCCTGTATGGAGAGAGGAAGTTGTTGCTAATGTTAATCAGGGTATTCAGGGTGTACCGGCACATTTTCAGCGAGTGTGGGTACATGTCCCTTGGAAAAGAGCAGAGGTTTTGGCTCTTAAGCAGACTTTACCTGACCCCCGTAAGAATCCTGCTGGTTATTACAAGGAGTTGTCTCAGACAGTTGAAGCGTGTATTATGAATTTAGCTGACATAGATATGTTAATGGGTAATGAAGTTCCTCAACCTTTGTGGGCGAAGATTCGTCATGAGAATCATGCGCAAGAATTAGGAGATACGTGGGCTAATATTGTTGCTGCAGATGGTCGGCAAGTAGGAGGTGCTAAACCTGAACCTTTAGTTGCAGAATTACCAGGTAGAATTATTAATTTAATGAAAACTATGATGCCTCCTTTTACGAGTGAATTGGGATAAGTTAGCAGCATGCAAACAAAAGAAAGATGAGAGTGTGTCTGATTTCTTCACAAGGTTTGAGGAAACGTTTATTGATCATAGTGGTCAGGACATGAGCACGGAAGGTGGTCAAAGGTTGTCCGTGGACAAATTTGTCTTTAATTTGCTTCCCGAACTTTCTAATAAGTTAAAGGACACTGAGAGTTCATGGGTTGTTTCTTCGTCGGCCCAGATATTGGCTACTGCACAATATTACGAGAATAGGGATAAAGATGAGAAGGATAAAGCAGAGAAGAAAACAAAAGATCTAAAGCCGAAGGTTCTTTTGCAGCAAGCTTATCCGCCTCGTCCGAATCAACCTCAGTTTCAGCAACCTCCGCAGTTTCAGAGATTGTTACAGAAGCCTGAGCCTTATGCTCTGCGATTCTTTCCTGGTCCTAATCAGTGTGCTTACTGTAGAGAGGAAGGTCATTTTAAGAATAGTTGCCCGGCTTTGTTACAGCGTGCGAATGGCGTATCTGGTCAGAGAGGTCGTGGTGGTTTCCAGCAAGCTCCTAGGGGTAGGGGGCGTGGTGTGTTACCCCAGAATGAGCGTTCCTCTCCCCTTCAGAATTCTGCGAATTATTTTGACAGACAGAATGTTCCGAGTGTTCAGTCTGCACAGTACTATGTTGATGATTATTATGTCGAGAGTGAAAGTGCTGGTTATAATGATAGTGAGGACAGCCATGGGCAAAGAGAGGGAGTAGTGTCAGTTCCAGTAGACCAGAGTGGACCTTATGTTGAAGTGATTACATCAGGTGTGGCAGAACCTTTTCTTTTGGATACTGGTGCGACAAAGAGTTCTATCATGCACTCTAAACTTCCTGGCGCACCTTTGTCTGGCTTGACCAATGTTTCCGTAGGATTTTCAGGGGCCCCAGTTTGTAACCCGGTTTCTAGTCCTTTGTCCCTTTCTATTGGTCCTTGTGAATTGGAAGCTCCCCTTATTCTAACGACTGGTTGTGGTGAGAATCTGTTGGGTTTGGACTTGCTGAAAAGACTGCATGCGACATTACATTGCTCTCCTGCGGGAGTACATCTTACCTTGGGTAAGAAAGTGATTTCCCCGATGTATTTGTCTAAAGATTGTCTTCCACTGGAATTGCGTTCTCTTCCTGATACACTTTGGGCTACCTTAAGTCAAATGCTAGGCTACCTCGTATTCCCCAATATAAAATATCGAGTGATGGCGAGAGAGCTCTTCTAGCAATTATTTATGATTTGGTTGAGAAGGGTGTAATTAAAGAAACGAGAGGTAAATGAGATTTTCTTTTCTTGCTCCTTCATTTTGGAACTCCCTTCCTCTGAACATAAGACTTGTTTCTTCTTCTACCCGTTTTAGGTCCCTTTTAAAGACTTACTTGTTCTGTAATGCTTATGACTAACGCCTTTCACCTTGTTTACTGTCTGCCCTCCTCTGCTCGAGTGCCAAGAAACCGCTAGGTGTTAGTTGCGCTTTAAAAATATTTTTTACATTACATTACAATGTGTGTAACAGTCCTGTTTTGCCTGTCCTTAAGCGTACTGATGCTTCTCAGCCACCTGTGTACCGGTTTGTAATCGATCTTCGAGAAGTGAATAAGATTGTGGTGCCACAGTTTCCTGTTGTCCCTGATATCACTGCTTTGCTGACTCTGATTCCTGCTTCGGCAGCCTGGTTTTCTGTTATCGACCTGAAGAATGCTTTCTTTAGCATTCCAATTGCTGAGGAGAGTAGAGATATTTTCGGCTTCTCATTAGGAGGCCGCAGCTTCCGGTTTAAGAGAGCTCCTCAAGGTTATTGTGAAAGTCCCTCCATCTATAGTCAGGCGTTGAAAACTCAGCTTGATGATTTTGTATTGCCTTCTGGTGCTACTCTTATCCAGTATGTTGATGATCTGCTGGTCGCTGCTGATGACGAAGAGATTTGTAAAGAAGCTACTCTTTCTTTGTTACGACATTTGTCTGACCTTCATCATAAAGTGTCACCTTCCAAGTTACAGTATTGCCGACAAGAAGTAACCTACTTAGGTCATCTCTTGTTGAAGGAGGGAAGAAGGTTGACCCCAGAACGAATTCAAGCGATTGCGCAAATGAGTGTGCCATCCACACAGAGAGAAGTATGTGCTTTCTTAGGTATCACCTCGTATTGTAGGCAATGGATCCCTAACTTTTCCTTGCTAGCGAAACCTTTGTTGGCATTGACTCTTAAAGATACTCCGTACCCTCTCCCTTGGTCTGATGATTGTCAGAAAAGTTTTTATGAATTACGTGATGCATTGTGTTCTGCTCCGGTGTTGGGTACTCCTGACTACAGTAAACCTTTCACGTTGTATGTTCACGAGAGAGAAGGTTGTGCATTGTCAGTGTTGACTCAACAGTTTGGAGACAGGCAACGCCCATGTGCGTATTTTTCAGCTACGTTAGATCCGGTAGCTAAAGCGTTGCCAAGCTGTTTGAGAGCTACAGCAGCAGCGGCTGTTTCTATCCGACAGTCTGCTGGTTTGGTATTGGATAATACGCTGATTGTGATGGTCCCACATGCAGTGGATACCTTATTAAACAGGACCAAGACACAGCACCTTACTAGTGCACGTCTTTCAGGTTATGAGTTGACATTGTTGGCTAGCCATGTTCACATTAAGAGATGTAATGTGTTGAATCCAGCTACGTTGTTGCCGATCTCTACAGAGACGGATGCTCAAGAACAGCATGATTGTTTTCTTCGTACAGAGGAGGAAACGAAGGCTAGAGTTGATTTAAAAGATACTCCTCTCACGAATGTTGATGGTACCCTATGGGTAGATGGTTCGTGTTTCAAGCTTTCGAATGGTGAGACGACTGCGCATATGCTGTCACAACTTTACATACAGTTGTTGAAACAGCACGCATAGCACAGAATTCTGCCCAAGCCGCAGAGTTGATTGCATTGACTAGAGCGTGTGTATTGTCAGAGGGAAAGCGAGTGAATGTCTATACTGATAGCCAGTATGCGTTTGGTGTTGCCCATAGTTTTGGACGTTTGTGGAGAGAAAGAGGATTCCTTACTTCGCATGGTGCGAAAACTCAGCATTGGCAGTTAGTGAATGAACTTCTGGAATCACTTACTCTGCCAAAGCAGATTGCAATTGTGAAGTGTAGTGCGCATAAGAAAGTTGTGGATGATGTAGGTCGAGGGAATGCGTTTGCGTATGAAGTTGCGAAGGAAACGGCGAGAGATATGATGAGCCGTATGCATGTTGCGGGCCCTGCTAATTGGGTAATGGCTGGTGGAATGTGTGAAGACACAATAGAAAGTGTGAAGTCAATTCAGGCTGAAGCTACGGAAAAGGAAGTGAGTACGTGGAGAGAAAGTACGGGTATGTTGGATTTGACGGGTTGTTGGGTTGAGTTGTCAGAACACCAGCGATGGTTGTTGCCTGATGCGCATGTGCTCCCATTGGTTACTATAGCTCATGGAATGGCTCACATTAGTTCGAAGGGAAAATGCAAGTTGTTGGCTCCAGTATGGCAGAATGCTGGAATTCCGAAATGTGCTGAGAATGTGGTGAAAAATTGTATGATTTGTTTGAAGTACAATCCTGGAAAGGGAACTCCAACTCCAGCTGGTCATTTTGCCCCTCCAACGTATCCGTTTGAAATGATACAGCTAGATTACATACACATGGAGAGATGCAATAATTTTAAGTATGTCCTTGTGGTTGTTTGTGCCTTTTCCAGATGGATAGAGGCCTACCCCCTAAAGGATAATACTGCCTTGTCCACAGCCAAGGTTTTGCTCAAAGAGTATTTCACTAGGTATGGTTTGCCGAGAATTGTATGGAGCGACAATGGGAGTGAATTTGTGGGTAAAATCATGAAGAAAGTATGTGCTGGTTTGGGAATAACACAGAAATTCCATGCTGCGAATCACCCCCAGTCTGCTGGACTTGTCGAGTGCTATAATGGCACTTTGAAGCTGAAATTAGCTAAAATACAAGCGAGCACTGGTCTTACATGGCCGGATGCCTTGCCGTTGGCTCTTTTGTCAACAAGGACGACAGTGCATTCTCGTGTGGGACTTAGCCCATACGAAATAGTTTTTGGTCGTCCAGCGAATGTTTGGGGTGTGCCTCGTCCTAAAAAGTACAGCGAGATTGAGTACCCTATGTTGGTGGATTACTTACATGACTTGACTGCTAAATTACGTGTTCTCCACCAACAGGTCTATGACAGTTTGCCGACAGCTACTGCAAATCCAGGCCATACGATTCAACCTGGTGATTTTGTCTTGACGAAGAATTTTCAACAAACCAAAAACTTGGAGCCGAGATGGACTGGACCACATTTGGTCCTCTTGGCCACTAGAACTGCTGTTAGAGTAGCTGGTAGAAAAAATTGGGTGCATGCCACCCATACTAAAAAAGTTCCTTTGCCTTTACCATATGATAAGTGGGTGAAGGGTGGAATAGCTGATTCCGAATGTGAAAGGATTCCTAGATTTTTACCTTTTAGTGATGCACATTTGACATGGACTCAGTCAGAACGCGAGGATGATGATGTTCTGCAAGCTGCTGTGCCTCCACATCTGAAGCTCGACACGACGAATCCGGAGCTCCTTTTTAAAGACCCAACTGTGCTTGGTAAAGAACGCTACATTTTGAGACCAAGAAAGACTGTTCTCATGGACAAATAAAATCTGAATTTTTTTATATAGTGAATTACACCTTGTCAGATCAAGAGACTTTTTTACTTTTTTCTTTTTCGAGTCACCATCCGGACTCCGCTGCAGGGTCACGGTATAAGCTCTTAAGGGGTGAGCCGCGAATTGACGAAAGGTCTGTGGTTCATGGTCGTTAGTACGATCTTGACGCACACTTGAGTGAAGAAGGAAGATTGCCGTGAGCAGCACGTTAGAGGATGGAGTCTTTTGGGTCTGATAAGAGTGTTGAGAAAGTTGATTTTAAAATGAAAATGTGTACATTGGTCCGTAGCAAATGTTTTTTAATATTGTGTTTCTTGTTGCTTTTGAATATTATATTGGGATGTGTGGGTTGGATTGTTTATGCCATACAACAGACATTTTCATCTACATCCCAACCTACTCTTTCTTTTTCTACTGTTTCTCCACATGAATTTTATACGTTGCCTGAAGATGAGCAGACACGAAGATCAGAATTTGTTAATAATAATAATAATAATCTTTATTCGTTTTTTTAGCATTTGAAAAACCATAAAAGATGCCATAAAATACAAACATTCACAGTAATAAAGTACAGTTGAATATACAATTTAAAAAGTGAAGATGCCAACAGTTTAGGTAGAATATGATTTGGACCTTTGTTTTACAGATTATTTCTGTGCCTCATGATGCACTTTAGGAAATTTAGTACACAGTGGATTCAGAGTCCAAAGATTGAAGTGCCAACATAGCTGGACGGCATTGTCTGTAACCCCATTTTTTTAATAGAGGGATAAGCCATATTTTTCGATGGGAGTGGAAAAACTTGCAAAACAGTATTGTGTGGATGGTGGACTGTTGGGAAAGACCATCACATGGGCACGGGTCCATCTGAGTATTCCAGTTATTTTTTTCCGGAAATGTCACTAATCTGAAGAATAGGTTCATTCTGAACCTTGTTAGGAGCATCTTTTCATATGCGGTGATCTCTAAGGTCAAATATAGCTGAATTTTCGGAGACTGCTGTGTCATAATTGCGTGCATAACAGATTTTTTTGCAATCGACGAAGACAATCTCAGGGATTCCAGGTGGCTCAATGCAGTTTGCTTCAGGTCTTTCTTGGATATATCTTTTAGGGTTTCCGGTTTGTAGTAATATTGTTGTAAGCCCAGGTCGGTAAAAAAGTGTCTTACATAGGAGAGCCAAGCTATTTTGTTGGCGTGGTCCATGTCCATAGTATCCTGTAAGATGCTTTTGGTCAAGTTATTTTTTTCCGACAACCAGACTCGTCTCCAAAGCATAAGTGGTTGAATTTTAATTAAATCTTCAATATATGAGATTCCCAATTCTATATGTGAGGCGTAGGTGGAAGTGCCTCGTGGAGTTGATAAAAGGAATCTCATGAAGATGTTTTCTTCCTTTTGTATAGAGCCAGTGGGTGTATGTCCCCAGATCCCTGCACCGTACAGTGCGATGGCTTGGCATTTCGCAGCGTAAATCTGTAGCAGTTCTACTGGAGATCTTTTTCCGAGTTTATTTGAGAATTTCATCAGCGCCATGATCGCTCGTTTAAATAGATGTCTCCTGGCCTCAACCGCCGCTTTCCAGTTTAGGGCGTCATCTATCATAATACCTAAGTAAGGATATTGTGAGGTCTTTTCAATTTTTTGATTTTTCAGAAAGATGGGCTTAATTGCTTTTCTTGGTCCGCCAACCACCATGACAAAAGTTTTTTTGACGTTAATGTGCAAATCCAAGGCGCCCATAAAATCTGCGTATTTGGATAAAGATTTCTGCAGTTCAATGGGGGTTCGAGCTAAAATGACTTCGTCGTCCGCATAAAGTAGCGCGGGGATCAAGCGATCTTTTGCTCTTGGAAGGTCCCTCCCCCCTCTCAGCATGGACTCTTCTAGGCCATTGGTATAAAGAGAGAAGAGGAAGGGGGCCAGGACGCAGCCTTGCCTCACTCCCCGCTCTACGCTGAATTGTGCCGTCAGTTCTCCTCTTGTCCCATACCTCACTCTCGCAGTGGCTTCACTGTAAAGCTCCCTTAAAAAGTCCAAGAGGGGAGGATCTACCCCCATTCCGCTCAGCAGTGACCAAAGCTTAGCGTGTGAAACGCAATCGAAAGCGGAGGACAAATCCACGTATACCATATAAATGGCGCCAGGTTTAGCGTGGGTGTATTTGGATGTTAACAGGCTTAGATTTAGGGCCTGTTCGGTGGTTCCAAAGCCCTCCCTGAAGCCAAACTGTAGGTGGGAGAGGATGTTTTTGTCTTCTACCCAGTGTTGTAGCTTTTCAAGGAGGACTCTGCCAACTAATTTGCCCAAGGAGTCGAGGAGGGAGATTGGTCGATAACACTTAGTGTCCTGCCGATCCCCCTTCTTGTAAATTGGGACCATGATGGAAGATGACCATGAATCTAACAGGCCGAGTTTCGTTGTTGCTATACAAACTCTTGTAATTATTGGTACCCAAAGGTCAGGAAGATGTTTAAATAAGTCAACTGGGACCCCATCGGGACCGGGGGCTTTTCCACACTTGCTTGAAGATAGCGCCATTTCAAAGTCCTGCAGGTCAACCTCCAGTAATATGGGATAGACTACTGGATTGATTTTAGACTGGGGATCTTCGGTATTGGGTTGCAGTTTGAAAATTTTTGAAAAGTGGTTCACCCACATATCCTCATCAATAGCCACGTCTATTTTTGGGGCGTTGGAGTCGGTTAGCGAGGGCGATTTGACTATTTTCCAGAATGCCTGGGTGTCTTTCTGAAGTGCACTCTTGTGCAGAGCATTCCACAAGGATTGTTTTAATTCTTTTTTCCTTGTACTTCTGGCAATATTATACTCCCGTCGAAGAGCTTGTATGTTTGTTTTATCTCTGTTTGGATTTCCGAGAGCTTTCCTCAGATTGGTCTGCGCTTTAGTACAGTCTCGGTTGAACCAACCTTTGGAGCTTTTCTTATTTTGATTAGGTGTTTTGGTTAGCAATTTTTTGACTTGTTCTATTATTAGGTTGAAGTTTTCCAAAATTTGATTTGGCTCCGCATGAGGGTCGAGACAGATCAAGATGTTATTATAAGCGGATGTTACTAACCGTTTTGTGAGAATATTGGGGTCCACTTTTTCCCATTTTATCGTAAATCCGTTACTTTTACCCAGTTCGAGCCTATTCTGTGTTAACGTGTTTGCTATGGTTGCCATCAATGTTCTTGGTTGGTTTGTTTGAAGGTTTAGGCTTAATGCGGAGTGATCACTGAGATTGTTTTCCAAAATTTTTATGTTATTAATTTGATCTTTCAAGCCTTCAGCGACTATTACATAGTCCACGGTAGTCTCGTGGCCCCTTCCTCTGTAAGTGGGTTCTAGCTTATTATTAAACTCTTGGATGGGGTTTATGATTTGCAAATCCAGATCGGAAAGTATTTTGTTCATTGCTGGCCCCACTCCTGAATGGGTAAAGTGGACTAGGGGGTTGTCATGTTCGTCTACCATTCCACAGGTGTCATTTTTGGGGCAGGGATGAAGGTTAAAATCTCCTCCCCAAATTACATGGGCATTTTCCTTTTTCTGTTTGGGATGGCAGTGTTTGATTATTTTTTCTTCAATTCGGGATAGAACGTTCAAGAAGTTATCATCCTCTAAGTTGTTATATATGTTAATTATTGTAATGAAGAGATTTTTCCCAATTATGAGAGTGAGGATCTGGAAGTTCGATAGTAAGTCTGCCTTGTAGATCTTCATGTCAGCGATTGTATTTGCCAGGTAGATTACCAATCCCCCTTTGGGTCTGCCTGAAATGATGGGAAGGGCAGGAGATGTGAATGTTCTGTACCCCGCAAGGTGAAGGGGCATCGTTGCCCAGGTCTCTTGTAGGCAGATGATTTGAGTGTGCTTCAGGAAGCCGGCAACCGAACCGTCCTCGATTTTGTTTCTGAGGCCAGCCACATTCCAGAAGACCACAGAAAGCTGAGTAGATGTATTGTCTAAGGCTATGTTTTTCGTTTGTGGAGGGGCAGAAATGGAAATGCACGGAGCCAGGGTTATTCGTGAGGACTCCGGGGTTTTGATTTTTGGTCAATCGACCATTTCCAGGCCGCTAAACCGGTTCGTGGTCGATATGCCTAGCCAGTTTTGCCCATTAATGGTATCTCTATAGTTGGATCCATATAGTTGATGGAGTGGTCTCTCCCACTGCTCCCAGTTTCTAAATCTGTTTTGTGGGCCCATGATCTGCCATGGTACTTCTCTCTGCTGGTGATTCCGATTTGCTGACCACCAGGAGTTATCGGGGTCGCTATGTCGCAGTGGTAGTTTTGGCCCAGCGACCTCTAGCTCCCATGGCTGCGGGATTGGTTTCCGCCAGATGTTATCAGTATGACGTATATGATTGTTGTTGTTATACCTTTTCGGGTAGAAGTAAGACAAAGATCTTGTTGCGATCCCCCCTGAGGTGTTATTATATTCCCAGGAGCAGATATACTCAGCTATACTGGGTTCCTCGAACGTGATTACTATGCAATCTCCCCGGATATTTTTTTTCCTGTAACCTACCCACGAGGTCCGGCATACTGATGCTATTCTGCTGTTCCAGGGAGGCGGGACGGGGCGGTTTATATTCAGCCAGTGCTGAACCTTGTTCTGTAATGACCAGTTGGGTTCAGTCCCATCACCTGTGAGTTCGGGGACCCCCGTCATGACTACCACGTATGGAGATGCCTCAGGTGGCATATTTAAGGTAGGCCTTTGATCAATAGGCCCTCTTGGGGCACCTTTTGTTTTTGGTAGGTTTGTGTTTGTTGAGGCAGGGGTTTTAGGAGCAGGTGTGTTTATGTTTGAGGTGGTTATTGTTAATGTTGATTGACAACTGGCTTGTGAGGAGATGGTCAAGGGCTTGGGAATTGGTTTTTGTGCGGTGGGAGGGTTGGCTGCTGTTGGAAGTGTTGGTGTGGTTTGTGTTTTGGTCTGTGGAGGAGGTAGAATTACAGATTTCTTAAGTGCAGGAAGAGTAGTCGTAGAATTTGAGGGTGGTTTTGGATGGGGTTGTAGGGGTATAGATTTGAGAGAGCCTGAAATTTTTGTTAATTGACTCTCAATATTGCTAAGTCTGGATTCTAGAGGGCGAATGTAGGAATTTAGGAGAGAGGCTATCTCCTTAATTAGCCTCGCTAATTCTCTTTCTCTACCTGATTGTTGTGGGCTTGGGGGATCTGGAGTTGAAGAATCTTGAAGGTCGTGTGGTAGGTGATGTATTATTACAGCGTTATTAGTTGAGGGGGCAGAGTGATGGGGTAGTGTTGGCGGGTTTGTATCATCGACCAAAATTGTATGGTCGGTTGCTTTGGTGTTTTCGATGTGCTCTGGGTTTTTCCTAGCATTCCTTTTCTTTATAGCTCCCTCCCGCCTCCCTCTCATTTGCCTTATTTCTTCAGGTGTTGGGTCAGGGAAATTATCAGGGGTTTTTTCTAGGTCGCTTTCTGTGAAAGTTACTGAAAGTTGCGATGCTGAAAGGTCTACATTATTTGGAAGACTAAGTCTGTTTGAGGTCACCGTGGTTTGGATTGTCGCTGACTGTACTTCTGGGGTTCTTGCAATTGCTAGTAATCCCAGTGAGGATCGACGTGCGATTGCAAGTTCGGTTGAAACTCTCCTCTCAATTAGACTTATGCTTTGGTCGATAAATGTGTTTGCTTTAGCCAGAAAGTCATCCATTGGGCCTAATAGTTTTTCTCCTATGCCGTTCTTTTTAAGTTTTTTCTGCTTGTTAGATCTTGTATTCATTTTCCGATGGTTGGTTATTAAGAGCTCTTTTTGTGTTGTCTATCGGGTTATAGGAGAAATCAAGGAAATAATTAATACCTGTGTTAGGACGACCAGGATGTAGTACTTAGGGGGGTGGGCCGGACCGGACTCTCACGTTCTCGAACGGCCTCAAACGGCCCGCTCTTTGCCCGGTCTTCGCCCCGGGCTGCGACCCGCGCGCGTCCCAGGTTATGTTTTTAGGGAGTGGCGGGTTGTGGGGGCGTGGCACTGTGGGGGGGCGCGGCTCTCACGGGAAGAGGACCAGCTGGAGCTGTAGTATGCTGGTCCTCGCAGTCCCGGGGCCGGCGCCTCGTCCTCCTCTGCGGCCTCGCGGTGATGGCAAAGTCCCAGCTGCGCTTACAAAGAAGTTGTTAGCTACTCCTGTAGCAAGGGCAGTGATTACAGGGCTCCAAAGCAGTCCGTGGCAAACAAAGTCTTTTCCACGAGTGGCACCCGCGAAGCGGGTGCCGCGAGAAGTTGTAGGGCTTGGCTGGGGGCGGGGCACTGTGAGGGGGCACGGCTCTCACGGGAGGAGGACCAGCTGGAGCTGTAGTATGCTGGTCCTCGCAGTCCCGGGGCCGGCGCCTCGTCCTCCTCTGCGGCCTCGCGGTGATGGCAAAGTCCCAGCTGCGCTTACAAAGAAGTTGTTAGCTACTCCTGTAGCAGGGGCAGTGATTACAGGGCTCCAAAGCAGTCCGTGGCAAACAAAGTCTTTTCCACGAGTGGCACCCGCGAAGCGGGTGCCGCGAGAAGTTGTAGGGCTCGGCTGGGGGCGGGGCACTGTGAGGGGGCGCGGCTCTCACGGGAAGAGGACCAGCTGGAGCTGTAGTATGCTGGTCCTCGCAGTCCCGGGGCCGGCGCCTCGTCCTCCTCTGCGGCCTCGCGGTGATGGCAAAGTCCCAGCTGCGCTTACAAAGAAGTTGTTAGCTACTCCTGTAGCAGGGGCAGTGATTACAGGGCTCCAAAGCAGTCCGTGGCAAACAAAGTCTTTTCCACGAGTGGCACCCGCGAAGCGGGTGCCGCGAGAAGTTGTAGGGCTTGGCTGGGGGCGGGGCACTGTGAGGGGGCGCGGCTCTCACGGGAAGAGGACCAGCTGGAGCTGTAGTATGCTGGTCCTCGCAGTCCCGGGGCCGGCGCCTCGTCCTCCTCTGCGGCCTCGCGGTGATGGCAAAGTCCCAGCTGCGCTTACAAAGAAGTTGTTAGCTACTCCTGTAGCAGGGGCAGTGATTACAGGGCTCCAAAGCAGTCCGTGGCAAACAAAGTCTTTTCCACGAGTTAACAATTCGTTTATACAGATGTTGCATCAGCATCAGTTAGTCATAAATACTACGAATTGTTGGGTTTGTGGTCTTATGCCACATACGACAGATAAGGGAATGCCATATTTGGTTTTGCCTTTTTCGCCTAATGGGTCAGTATGGGCACTCCAAGCAATGTTTATCTATGCGAATGAAGCATCTCCTGTACGTTCCCTCAAAGATAATGCGAGTAATAATGCCTTGATACAGGGAATAGTAGATATGATCAGAGATATTGATGTGTATAATGCTATCCCTAAAGATGAGGTACGAGCATATGTTGGTTGGAACAAGCCGAGATATAGCATTAGCCTGACAGAGAAGGAGAGACAGAAAAGGTCTCCTCCTATTTGGATTGTACCCCACCGAGGTCATTTTTGTCTGCAAGGTAATGGTCAGAATCCGAGAGCTCAGCTTGGTAAGAGTGTGTGCGTTCACACCTATGTCTATACATCCCAGAAATCTCCACCGTTAGTGCCAGCTAAAGGCATGTATATTGTTTGTTACGACAGAGCATATACATGGTTGCCTTCTGATTTTTCAGGCACATGTTATGTGGCATTTTTGCTTCCCCCTACGTACATAGCTGCTTTCAATTACCATAAGACAAGATATGGTAGAGGTGTTATCGATGCGAAAGATACTGTTGCACAAGAAGTTGGGGACTTCTTTAAGGGTTTTCTGCCCTTTTGGGGTCCTATGGCTAATAGTAGGAATATTCGTCAGCTTACGAGAGTGGTCGAGGCCACTATAAATGAAACTGCAGGTGCCCTTAGTAATATTACAGCTGAGCTTCAAGCGGATCGCCTTATGACATTACAGAACCGCTTTGTTTTAGATATTATACTTGCAGATAGAGGTGGGGTATGTAAATTGATCGGGTCTAGTTGCTGTGTTTTCATACCAGATAACACCCCGACAGTGTACCAAGCCATCTTGAGGTTACATAAATCCACTGAGTCTATACATGTAGACGAAGGGAACTGGTCATTGATAGAATGGTTTTGGGAACTGCTGTCCAAATGGGGATGGAAGATTCTGATGTTCCTTGGTATGGCTTTAGCTATCCTTTTCTCGTGTTGCTTATGCATCCAGTGTGGTCCCGCCATTTGTAGGCTTTGTGCTACGATCTGTGTGAGAAGACCAGTCCCGAGAGAAGCGAAGGATAATAAGATGATGTTACAGCAACACCTTGATGACCTCATGAGAATAGATATAGACCTGGATTCAGATTGACGTGAGTTTAGGTCATTGCCTACGTAATGCCAAAAGGAGGGACTGAGGTTCCGTGATTTCGAACCAGACTCCATTTTGTTTGAGTTGTTCGTGACACCATTTTTGTGTTGCCCTCACGTAGGCCGTGGAGGTAACCGAACGAACAAAGTTGCATGGGCCTCATTGTTCATGTATGCATTAACAGGCCCTTTTCTGACTTGTGAGTGAATTGCAGAGAAACTGACCTCTTCACCTGAAACTGACCTCGCAAAACCAATTTCCCTTAAGTTTGAATCTTGTCTAAAATTGCCAACCTGGGCTTCATCCTGGACTCCTCCCTCTCCATGACCAGACAAGTCAACGCCGTCTCCTCGTCATGCTTCAACATCCTACGCATGCTACGTAAGATCTTCCGGTGGATCCCCACCGAAACCAGGAAGACGGTCACCCAGGCCCTCGTCACCAGCCGACTGGACTACGGCAACTCCCTCTACGCCGGAACCACCACAAAACTCCAGGAAAGACTCCAGCGCATTCAGAACGCCTCAGCACGACTCATCCTGGACATCCCCCGACACAGCCACATCTCCGCACACCTGAGAAACCTGCACTGGCTCCCCGTCAACAAGAGAATCACGTTCCGACTCCTCACCCACGCACACAAAGCTCTCCACAACCAAGGCCCAAGATACCTCAACGACCGCCTGAACTTCTACACTCCCACCCGCCGGCTTCGATCGACCAGCCACGCCCTCGCCGCCGTCCCCCGCATCCGAAGAGCCACAACGGGAGGAAGATCCTTCTCCTACCTGGCCGCCAAGACGTGGAACTCCCTCCCCACCCACCTCCGCCTGACCCAAGACCACCTCGCCTTCAGGAAGCAACTCAAGACCTGGCTGTTCGAGCAGTAGCGAACCCCCCTACCCCAAGTGCCTTGAGACCCTCCGGGTGAGTAGCGCGCTATACAAATGCTTGCTTGATTGATTGATCGATGAGGAACATGCTTGGTAGGCCAAAGGAGGGTGTGCTGTGATGCCAGGGCGTGCCAC
This sequence comes from Lissotriton helveticus, assembly GCF_964261635.1. Taxonomy (NCBI): domain Eukaryota; kingdom Metazoa; phylum Chordata; class Amphibia; order Caudata; family Salamandridae; genus Lissotriton; species Lissotriton helveticus. Next base: position 1,261,996,486 of record NC_136070.1, on the reverse strand, counting down.
ATCATCACATGAAGGTTTGTGAAATAGCTACATGAGGTGCAGGCAAATAACTTCAAAAGGCCCAAATTCCCCACCTGGAGTATTAAGAACTCTCAAGTTATTCCTTACACAATCACAGGTGACCCCCACTTTAATGTGTATGAACAGGAAGAGAACACGGACAAAAAGCCCAGCTTATTCCTGGAAGGGGTTGGGGAAAGCCCCCGGAAGTGTTCGGGCGGCAGGAGATACCAGCCCTTCCATAGTCACCACTGTAGTTGCAGTTCTTCCATTGACAACTGTGTGTGCATGAACTGGATTTCAGCACCATTCCAAGATGGCAGCTTCCTCTAGGAATGTTTATGGGAAGATACCAAACCAAGATGGCAGACACCGTGTTTTAGGATCAGAAGTGACAATAGCCCTATACAGTAAACAACCTAAGAACCTCTCTTGTGAGCTGGACAGTAAGAATGCTACTGCCTTCTGTCTTAACATCCACAGCGCTGCTCCAGTCCCAGAGCCACTTAAGGCTTGGGCCAGGCCTGGGACAGATGCCTAGCTCGGGCTCAGTTTGTGGTCCTCTCTGATCGCAAAGCCTTAAAGCTAGTTGAGCTTTCACATGGTCAAGACTGCTGGGTGAAAAGCTTAAACATCCACTGACTTTTTTGCCTGGATGTACTTTGAATTATCTCCAGTTTCCCTGATTCTTTTCAAACTCGGCATAGGGCACAACTTTGCTTCGTTCTTTTAATGCAAATTATTCACGTAACCTCATCTCAGAGATTCCACTTACCAGAGCCTTCTTGACAAGTGCAGATCCTTCTGGCAGCCTCCACTCAGCGAGGGACACCCAGGGATTATTCCCACTTGCTTGGCTGTCCTTTGTACTGAGGAAGACCCACTCTGACACCATACGAACGCATTATCAGGGTCGAAACGTCGACGATAATACATGGCTCAGTCTTTACAAATATCTTGGTGTATACTAATGAGCGGCCCGCGACAACCAGAGATATTGGCTTTGTTGTTTTTCTGACCATTCTTCAACCTGTATATACTTTTATATAGCTTCACTCTTGTATATATGCAATGCACCACCAGCACTGGGCACCCATTGTGACTTTGAAACACTTGTCACTGTACAATTGTACCTCACCCTGACAGCCCTTGAAAAATGTATTTTCAATATGTGCTGTGAAAAACGCCAACATTTCAAATAATAGTTTTTGCAAGCAATTTGGAATTTCTTGTTGTACTGTTGTGTTCCAATATTCACTTTGTTGCGTGCTGCGATTTAGCCCACTTTTACTCTCCAGCATATTGGTTATGCAGAGTCATATATTCAATCAATCAATCAATCATGGTATTTGCGAGGGTCTCAAGGCGCTGTTTGGGCGGGGGGGTTCGCTACTGCTCGAAGAGCCAGGTCTTGAGGAGTCTTCTGAAGGTCAGTAGGTCTTGGGTCTGCCGTAGGTGGGTAGGGAGGGTGTTCCAGGTCTTGGCGGTGAGGTAGGAGAAGGATCTGCCGCCAGAGGTTGTTCGTTGGATGCGGGGGACGGCAGCGAGGGCGAGGCTGGCGGAGCGGAGCTGGCGGGTGGGGGTGTGGAAGTGGAGTCTGCTGTTCAGGTAGGCTGGTCCGGCGTTGTGGAGTGCTTTGTGTGCGTGGGTGAGGAGTTTGAAGGTGATCCTCTTGTCGACGTGGAGCCAGTGTAAGTTTGTCAGGTGGGGGGTGACGTGGCTGCGGCGGGGGACGTTGACGATCATTCGGGCGGACGCATTTTGGATGCGCTGTAGTCGTCGTAGGTGTTTGGCTGGGATTCCGGCGTAGAGTGTGTTGCCGTAGTCCAGCCTGCTGCTGACGAGGGCCTGTGTCACCGTTCTTCTTGTTTCAGTCGGGATCCACTTGTAGATCCTGCAAAGTGTGCGGAGGGTGTTGTAGCAGGAGGAGGAGACGACGTTGACCTGTTTGGACATGGAGAGGGAGGAGTCGAGGATGCATCCTAGATTGCGTGCGTGGACGGTGGGTGTCGCTGCTGTCCCGAGAGTGGTCGGCCACCAGGAGTCGTCCCAGCCCGAGGGGTTGGGTCTGAGGATGAGGACCTCCGTCTTTGGCCCAGTTCAGTTTCAGCCGGGTGCTCCTCATCCAGTCGGCGATGGCCTTCATTCCGTCGTGGATGTTGGTTTTGGTGGTGTGTGGGTCCTTGGTGAGGGAGAGGATGAGCTGAGTGTCTTCGTTGTCGAAACAATATTCGTCTTCGTTTGCAATGTAATTGTTTTCTCCCCAACAGAACCGCTGTAGCTTTTCTTTCACGTGGTGTCAGCCTGCCACTCAACCTTTAATCGCATGCACAAAGAATTAAAGGTAAACCATTAACCTTTAATGTAAAACAGAAGAGAGACAGAGGTATCCATAGAATGGCTGGATTGCACCATGTAAAGCCCGAAAACCTGGGATAAATCCTGGCTTCCCAGCTTGATTAAACTGTGTGATCCTGGGCAAATATTTCATTTCACATTCCCCCTTTTTCTTCATTATCGCATATCAGAGCGCCTTGAAATACCTGCACTCAGAACGTGAGCTGTAGAAGACCGCTCATGGCTTTGATTTAATAGACTCATTTTGTTCTACCTATAATAATATAGGAAGCATAAAGGGTGTGCATAACAAATCACTTGCCTCTTACTTCACTGATGGCATTGATATCGGGTGGGAGCATTAATATTTCTAAACTCGTGTTTAATTTCACTTTTAATGAATGCTTCTGAAGGCTGTGATATCATTTGAAGGGCTAAGGTGAAATGCTCCTGCAAGAAATACGTTTTTTTAATTTTGAGGCCTTAGGAGCCAAGGGCCCGATTCACAGAACTAACTTAAGACAAAATCCTAAACTTACTACTTTTGGTATTCACAGAAGTTAGGATTTTGTCTTAAGACACACTTAAGACAGACTTCAGACAAAATCCTAACTTAAGTCTGTCTTAAGTTTGTCTTAAGACAAAATCCTAACTTAAGTCTGTCTTAAGTCTGTCTTAAGTTTGTCTTAAGACAGACTTAAGTTAGGATTTTGTTTTAAGTTTGCCTTAAGTCTGTCTTAAGTCTGTTTTAAGACAAACTTAAGACAAAATCCTAACTTAAGTCTTTTGTCTTAAGGTCTTAAGGTAGTTCTGTGAATCGGCCCCCAAGTCAGGCTCGGCTCGGCTCGGCTCGCCCTCCTCTAGATGCGGTGAGTGCCAAGCCCCTGTGATTCAGAGACAGCCTGGGGGTGACGAAGCACCTTGAGAAGTCTTCAGTGATGGGAAGGGTGTAAGAGTGGTCATGAGAGTCTTTTCTCCTCGTGCAGCCCCCTGCTGAGAGAGGGCCCATGGTGCTTGCACCATCATGTGTAGTGAATATGCCCTGGCACGTTTTCACACTCGTGGGCCTGCAGTGTATTAGTAATGTGGAGTGGAGGTTAACAACGTAATCTCTGGGAATTAGAACAGGCCTGACCCTGACGCAATGCAGCTTCCCTTGCCTCGCTGCACTGTTAATGACCTCACGCGTGACATCACAAATAGAATCATTGATGACATCACTGATGAGACTGCCAATAGCAGTAACATCCGCTTCTTAAAGTTATTTTTTTATATAAGAGTCACTTCGACTACGGTTTATTTGGTACATACAGAACAGCATGTGATGATGCGTGTGGGGCTGCGTGAACATATGCTGACGCATATGGGTGGGCGTGCACGTGTTCTGATGGTGTGGGGGTGCGTGAACATGTGCTGACGCTTGCGGGGGCGTGTAAACATGTGCTGACGCATATGGGTGGGCGTGAACGTGTTCTGATGGGTGTGGGGGCATGTGAACATGTGCTGATGGTGTGGGGTGCGTGAACATGTGCTGACGCTTGTTGGGGCGTGTAAACATATGTTGACGCATATGGGTGGGCGTGAACGTGTCTGGCCCGGTTCTAGCGGGTGGGCCGGGTGGGCCAGGCCCACCCAAACATGAGCCTGGCCCACCTAAACAGATTCCTTGGCCCTTGCAGTGAGGGCTTGAAGGCAGGCGCACCTGAGTACTTCACGGTTTTTTTAAGAGACCATTTACATGTTAACGAGGCTTTGTTTATTTGTTCACACCTTCATCTCCACATGGCGAAAGGCAACAAATCCTTTCTTTGACAAAGATAATCTTTGCCTACTGTTCTGCTGCGGATATTTCTTTTTCTATGCAGCTCAGGAGAAAAGAAGTTTGTTTATTCCTAGTCCCCTTTGCTGACCCCTGCAGCTGCTTATCCCATGAGGCTGTGACACAAAGTTTGACCAGCGGGACCATCCAGGAGTGTGCACTTAGGGCCCGGCCCACCCGGCCCCCCCGGCCCCCCGCCCCTACCTCGTCCTGAGTTCATGGTGGCCGGTCAGCCCAATGGGGTGACCGGCCGCTTAGTACTTCCGAAGCATCCGGTGACGCGTTTCCGGTGGGGCAGAGGGCGGAGACTGGGGACCTATTTAGGTCCCTGGTGCAGGGACCTCAGTCTCTTCGTCCTCTGCTACACCGGACCGGTTGCGGGCTCGCAGATGTGTCCCCCACCCTTCCCGCCTTGTTTAGTTTAACTCCCACCCACCCGTCCCTTTGGCTCAGTAAGTTAGAGGGGCGTGTTGCGATAGAAAGACCTTGGAACAGTAAAATTGACCGACGGAATGGACGGGAGTCCGCCTTGCGTACTCCCTAGGCCAGCACTGAGGGGGGAGACGGTAAGCTCTCCGCTGAAAAATATGGCCCCGGCTGGGGAGGCTAGGGCGACAGGTTACGAGCCTCCTGGGTCCCTGGGCAGCCTGGTGGTCTGAGGGCGGGCCCCTGGTGAGGGCGGACAAGGATCAGAGGTTTGGGGCCCACTCCTCATGGGCGCAAGTGCGTTGCACCTTGCGTGGATGCTCGGCAGGGAGGATGCAAGCTGGAAGGCCCCTTAGTGCTGGAGGATTAGAATCTTGCTGAAGAAGATATGAAAGTCAATAATAAAGTCAATAATAAAATTGTGTTGATATAACTGTGAATAATGAATTTGAAATGCCTTGTCATGTTTATGAAATGTCAAATATTAAACATGGCCGTTTTACACCCACGCAAATCTCTGTCGATGATTTAATGTGGGTATCAGGTTATCAGGAGGGAGCGGGGAGCATGCTGGGGGAGTCGGGTCCTATGACTAATGGAGTAGTAGGTAGGAGAATGGGTTACTATTTTTTTTTTTTAAATCAGCACAGGCCCAGCAGGACACATACTTCGTGTGTGTTTCATTTAAACAGTTTTTATCATTATCATGGCAGGTGCAGGACAACAATAAGACAATAGAGAATTCCCCGATAATGCTGGTGGGATGGAAGAGGTCATGGGTTGGAGGGGGAGCTAGGGAGAGATGAGGGGCACTGGTGGAGGGTGGTAGTGAGGGAGTCTGAGGAGGAGGTCAAAGGGTGGGCGGGCTACAGAGAGATGAGGGGCATTGTGGAGGGTGGCCGTGGGGGAATTCGAGGAGGAGGTCACCGGTGGGGTGGAGCTACGGAGAGATGAGGGGCACTGGTGGAGGGTGGTAGTGAGGGAGTCTGAGGAGGAGGTCAAAGGGTGGGCTACAGGGAGATGAGGGGCATTGTGGAGGGTGGCAGTGAGGGAGAGGTCACGGGATGGGGGAACTACGGAGAGATGAGGGGTGCTGGGGGAGGGTGGCAGTGAGGGAGTCCAAGGAGGAGGTCAAAGGGTGGGGGGGGGTGTTATGGAGAGATGAGGGGCACTGGTGGACGGTAGCAGTGAGGGAATCCGGGAAGGAGGTCATTGGGGGAGAGACTTGAGAGAGATGAGGGGCACTGGTGGAGGGTGGGAGTGAGGGAATCCGAGGAGGAGGTCAATAGGGGGGCCATGGAGGGATGAGGGGCAATGTTAAAAGGTGATAGTAAAGGTATTTACGGAGAAAGAGGTTAATGGTGTGGCGCCAAAAAAGACTTTCGCACCAGCGCTAAATCCGACCATGTCTTGGCCTTTCTGTTTTTGTTTATTTAATTAACAGTCGGGTCATAAGGGCTACTATGGAGATACTTAAAAGCTTGTGCTAATTATATTTTCTGCCATATTCAATGTTTCTAAGTTTGAAGGTGATTTTACTAATGTTTTTACTGGGAAAAATGAAAGTGGAGCCCGATGGTGCCTGATATGTGGCTGGGGCCCAATGTTAGCTGTGAGATAAGGGGCACTGAAGAGGAGCAGTGGATAATCAAGCCTGTAAGGGAGTGCGTTGCAGAGTCCGGGGTCAGGTGGAGGTAGTAATGAAGAGGGATTCTCCCCGAAGGCTCGCACAGAGGAAGCCCGTGAAGTGTCACTTGCCTGATCCTCCCACCTCAGAAACCTCCTCTTCCCATCAAAGGAACTTTACATGGAAAAAAAAAATTTGAGAGTGATGACATTTAGAAAGAGAGTTGGAAAAGAGTGCGTTTTACTGGGCCTTGTAAGACTAACAAAGAGATAAAGGAGGGCCCTGAAGCAGGCCTGCCCAGACATATATGCGACAAATTGAGCCCGCAGTGGCCCACCCAAATGCCCCCTCGGCCCACCCAAATAAAAATTCCTGGAGCCGGGCCTGGAACGTGTTCTGATGGGTGTGGGGGCATGTGAGCATGTGCTGATGGTTGGGGTGCGTGAACATGTGCTGACGCTTGTTGGGGCGTGTAAACATATGTTGACGCATATGGATGCGCGTGAACATGTGCTGGCTGCTGTATGATGACGTGATCATTATCTTGTCCATGTATACATCCATTGATGTCTTTCTGAACTCGTGGTGTGGGCTGCACAGCATGAACGTGTACAGAAACACACTGCCATGTTATACTGGTCAGAACTTCAGATGGTGCGTGATAGGAGCTGATTCACTTCTAGGCGCTTGGGTCTCCAAGTCTCTCGGCTGGAGCGTTCTACTGATCTGAAACATGCAGAGCCATGAGGTGCCTGCATCAAGGCGCTGACTCTCTCATCACTCTGTCTGCTGCAGGTCGGAGGCTTGAAGCCTAGTCCTCCTGTGGCACTAGCATGGACACCTGTGAGCTAATGAGAAGAGGCAAAGAGAACTGCTGAATGGAACGCATGCCTGCATCTCAGCCACTGCTCACTCCTCGTGGCCAACACGTTTCAGCCCTGTTAGGCCTCATCAGAGAGGGGCAGCTTCAGGCCTGCTCCACAAGGAGCTCTGGCAACCTCGCACGGGCAGAGTCATAGGTAGAACACATGCGTTCATCTCAGCCACTGCTCACTCCTCGTGGCCAACACGTTTCAGCCCTGTTAGGCCTCATCAGAGAGGGGCAGCTTCAGGCCTGCCCCACAAGGAGCTCTAGCAAACCCGCATGGGCAGAGTCATAGGTAGAACACATGCGTTCATCTCAGCCACTGCTCACTCCTCGTGGCCAACACATTTCAGCCCTGTTAGACCTCATCAGAGAGCAGCTTCAGGCCTGACCCACAAGGAGCTCTGGCAACCCCGCACGGGCAGAGTAATAGGTAGAACACATGCGTTCATCTCAGCCACTGCTCACTCCTCGTGGCCAACACGTTTCAGCCCTGTTAGGCCTCATCAGAGAGGGGCAGCTTCAGGCCTGCTCCACAAGGAGCTCTGGCAACCCCGCACCACAGAGTCATAGGTAAAATGCATGCATGCATCTCAGCCACTGCTCACTCCTCGTGCCCAACACGTTTCAGCCCTGTTGGGCCTCATCAGAGAGGGGCAGCTTCAGGCCTAACCCACAAGGAGCTCTGGTAACCCTGCACGGGCAGAGTCGTGGGTAAAATGCATGCATTCATCTCAGCCACTGCTCACTCCTCGTGGCCAACACGTTTCAGCCCTGTTAGGCCTCATCAGAGAGGGGCAGCTTCAGGCCTGCCCCACAAGGAGCTCTGGCAACCCCACACGGGCAGAGTCGTGGGTAAAATGCATGCATTCATCTCAGCCACTGCTCACTCCTCGTGGCCAACATGTTTCAGCCCTGTTGGGCCTCATCAGAGAGGGGCAGCTTCAGGCCTGCCCCACAAGGAGCTCTGGTAACCCAGCACGGGCAGAGTCATAGGTAGAACACATGCGTTCATCTCATCCACTGCTCATTCATCGGGCCAACACGTTTCAGCCCTGTTGGGCCTCATCAGAGAGGGGCAGCTTCAGGCCTAACCCACAAGGAGCTCTGGTAACCCTGCATGGGCAGAGTCGTGGGTAAAATACATGCATTCATCTCAGACGCTGCTCACTCCTCGTGGCCAACACGTTTCAGCCCTGTTAGACCTCATCAGAGAGGGGCAGCTTCAGGCCTGCCCCACAAGGAGCTCTGGTAACCCCACACCGGCAGAGTCATAGGTAGAACACATGCATTCATCTCAGCCACTGCTCACTCCTCGTGGCCAACATGTTTCAGCCCTGTTGGGCCTCATCAGAGAGGGGCAGCTTCAGGCCTGCCCCACAAGGAGCTCTGGCAACCCCGCGCCACAGAGTCATAGGTAAAATGCATGCATGCATCTCAGCCACTGCTCACTCCTTGTGGCCAACACGTTTCAGCCCTGTTAGGTCTCATTAGAGAGGGGCAGCTTCAGGCCTGCCCCACAAGGAGCTCTGGCAAACCCGCATGGGCAGAGTCATAGGTAGAACACATGCGTTCATCTCAGCCACTGCTCACTCCTCGTGGCCAACACGTTTCAGCCCTGTTAGGCCTCATCAGAGAGGGGCAGCTTCAGGCCTGCCCCACAAGGAGCTCTGGCAAACCCGCATGGGCAGAGTCATAGGTAGAACACATGCGTTCATCTCAGCCACTGCTCACTCCTCGTGGCCAACATGTTTCAGCCCTGTTGGGCCTCATCAGAGAGGGGCAGCTTCAGGCCTGCCCCACAAGGAGCTCTGGCAACCCCGCACGGGCAGAGTCATGGGTAAAATGCATGCATTCATCTCAGCCACTGCTCACTCCTCGTGGCCAACATGTTTCAGCCCTGTTGGGCCTCATCAGAGAGGGGCTGCTTCAGGCCTGCCCCACAAGGAGCTCTGCCAACCCCGCACGGGCAGAGTCACAGGCAGAATGCTTGAATTATGCGCATTTCTCTGGTCCAGACTGCTTGAAGTAGGAAATATTAGCAGAAAAACAAGTTCACAACAGACAGCGCACTGCACGTGATACCAATATTATTTTTAATCTGGGGTATATTCAGTCCAAGGGAGAGGCCTTTCCTTCCTGACTCCGAACTGCTGCTCATCCTGGTCAGTGAATGGACAACTGTCCACTTTCCTCCACACAGTGGGCTTTTTGTTCCAAGACTGTATTTTTAGGCCTGCCCATCAACTTATTCTGGGAAGGAGAAGCTGTGAAGCTTCAGTGTCTTCTTACAAAGCACACGAGTGCGGTCTCGATGGGGGGACGTCTTCAATTTTCCAATAAGACAATGTGAAGCTCACAGATGCACGTGGAGCTGCCGAAAGCGAAGAAGGAACAACAGAAACTTCTAAATCCAACCCCGCCAGTCATTCATACTTTCCGGGGGTGGAGGACATAACCTTCCACACTGGAGGAAAGCTGCCATTTTGCCACACGGGCTCTCCCAACTACAAGTAGAACTGTGTAACTATCTTCAAGGTGCATTGGACTCCCATGTGGCGCAGTGGCCAGAGTGCCTGACTCCAAACTACTGGGTTCACGGTTCAATCCCCAGTGCCAGCAGCAGGTGGTTGTATGTGAATACAACGCGGTGTTTACACCGCACTACCATTACAACGCTGGTTTTACAACGCAAGAGTCGTTACCACGACTTGCGCTGTAGGGTGCTGGACTTAGGAATAGTAAGATTTACTATTCCAACTCCAGCCTACGTACAGTAGGGAAGGTGTTGGAATAGTAAATCTACTATTCCTTAGCCTAGAGCGCCATCCAGCGCAAGTCGTGGTAACGACTTGCGTTGTAAAACCAGCGTTGTAATGGTAGTGCGGTGTAAACACCGCGTTGTAATGGATGTTCCCCGCAGCAGGTCCGCCCCAGCACCATGTTACTCTGGGAAATAACTTGCTTAATCTTCCCGACGGCCCCCAGCGCCCTGGATACCAGCGTCACTTTTGCCTCATGTAACGTAACGTTTGCTTTTGTAATTTGTTCACTTGTAATGTTCTCATGTATCAGTTCTGTTCCTATTGTGAAGCGCTCTGACACCTTCGGGTAAAGTCCGCGCTATATAAAAACGCATAAATAAAAAAATAAATACCACTTCGGAGGTAGCTGTGTGCTTTACAAATACTGGTATTTCATGAGGAGAACCTGAAGGAGGTGGGATTTTTGACTCCTGATAGTCCCGATCAGAAGAGTGTAAGTAAATTCCAAGTACTTCAGCTGTCGTTTCCTGAATATCCACCAGGAAGTCTAGAATTGTTATTTGTCATACCTAGTGGTGTAACTCTGACTGGGCTCACCCTATGGCAGGACTAGCCTATGGATACTGTGCATTCACAGCACGCTGACCCTCCCGTCATATCCACGCACTGTGCGTTTCACGGCTTGCACGCAGTATTCCACGTGCACACCGTTCCACGCGGTCACCACTCCCACGTGGTAGCCCCATACTTTTTTATTTTATTTTTATTTTTTATTTTTTATAGAGTTTTATATAGCGCGAACTTGACCCGAAGGTATCGGGTATCAGAGCGCTTTACATATCACCAGTTGCGTTACATGAGGACACACATTCATGTTTGTTAGGCACGGGGAGATTAAGGGATTTGCACAGAATCACAGGATGCTCAGTGTCATTGCAGAGACTCGAACCCAGTTCCCCAGTCGCAGAGTCCTTGCTTGCTACTGAGAAGTGCTGGTACTCCTTTTCAGATTCTAGAAGTGCAGGTGATCAGTACCCAATACACCTAACAATAGGCTCAGGGAGAAGGAACACTGAAGTTAAAAATACTTTCAACAATTCAAGGAAAGAAAAAACAAAAGGAAAGAGATGAAGAAAGTGATTAAAGAGGCCCTTTAAAACAGAGTACTAGTATCAAAAATCACATATTTATTGTGTCATATATCAACAGTTCCTTAAAAGAATTAGTTAACATACAAATGTGCTCAAGACAAGAAATGCTGGTATACAAAAAAGGGGAACATACAAACCAGACAAGTGGCAGACCAAAACATTATATATCGGGATAAAGGAACAACATAAACATGAGTATTGTGTCCTTAATTTCAAATTGAGCCACAAAGAAGTGTCGGCGGCGTTTCGACCAATATATTATTATACGGTCATCTTCAGGACTTGGAATTATTCTTGAGCAATAATTATCTTCAGCTTAAAACGGGGGAAGTCCAATCTTTAATTAAGGTCATCCAAGGATACTTTTAGTACCGACAATACCAGCTCACAATGCAGGAATTGAGGATGATCCGACTTAATTCTGCAACTTTTATTAAGCCGGATCCGGGCTGAACTCAGTGAAATATGCTGAATTTGTCCCAGTGTAACTTGCCAACATCCAGACACATTCCACAGTGCCCAGACATTGAATGCTTTCTGCTGGGAGCAGCAACCTGCAGGGGATAAGGGGAGTTTCTTATTTTTACTTTCAGCTTGGCCCAACACAAAGGCCTCACTTAAAGGGCTATCAGCCCTCATTTTTATGGTGCCTCATCAGTCGTCTTACGCCGGCCAAACAGACATTTGCAGTTAGGTTTCTCTAACCCTGCTGTATTCTGAGGGGTGGAGAAACAGCTCAGACTCCCTGGGCCTGAGCAGAGCGTCAAAGCAGCCCGCTCAGGCCAATCCCAGCGCTGCTCTCATAGTATGCGAGCTGCGTTTGGATTGGTTGGGGAGTCTGTCCCCAGGGACTGTCAGGGAGCGGAGCAGCAGGAGAAGTGTGAGGCGGCCGCAGGATCAGGTGTTTTTTTATTTTTTTATTTCACCCCTGCCTCTGCTGCTGTCCTGATGCCCCCACTGCATATTGGCAGGAGATGCGACCAGGGCCGGACTGGCTACCGGGCAGTTAGGAATGCTGCCGAGCTGGGGTGATTTCGTTAATGGGGACCTGCGTGAGCTAAACGAAATTCGTTTTGCTCTCAGTATTTCACAGCACACGCAGGTCTCCATGGACGAAATCAGCCTCCACTGCAGTAAAATCAGGCAGCAGCTCGGCAGCATTCCTAACTGCCCGGTAGCAAGGTTCACAACGACTTGTGAAGGGGGGGGGGGAAGGTTTAGTATTTAAAATCCAACACCTTCCCAATTGCCCGCACAGACTGGAGTTGGAATAGTAAATTATACTAACCCAGCATCCAGCACCCCCTCCTCCGCAAGTCATTGTTCCGACTTGCGGAGTAATGGTATGCGGAATCACAACGCGGTCGTTGTAAAAACAGCGTTGTGATTCCCTGCGGGGAAAAAGACTGCGGGAAAACAGGATACATTACTTTTACGCGCTCTTCTGTTTTTTGTGCAAGATAACTCCTGCCCTCGACCCACGTTCCTGGTTCTTGTCATCTGGATCAAGAAAACCCCTGGTCGCACTTTACGATCAGACACAACCTGAGCAACCTCCATTTTGGATGGATATCCTGCTACACTCTTCCACAAATGTACAGATGCCTTTCCAACCCCCTGTTACCCATCCTGACACTACTTAAAAATGGTGCTGCCCACATCTGTTTGAAAGTGGGGCATTGCCCACACACATACAACGGTTCCGCACTCAACAACTCCACAGTTTAATACACCTGAACCAAATGTCTTAGACGCATGCGCCTACACTATTATGCCCCAACCCGGTCTATAAGAGCCGTCTTTCAGCAGGGTCTGTCTATATACATTTATTTAATTATTTTGGCAGTGTTGAGCTGAGGCCGGGACTCCATACTCATTCTCATTCCCCAGTTCCTCCTTAAGTGAAAAAGAGAGGGTGCATCACAAACATCACCTGGGCAGAGAAGTTACGGGGCGTGCAGAGCAGAAGGAGGAAGGTGAACAGGAGCAGCTGTGGAGGGCTGAGGCAGCAGAAGGAGGGTCACTCAGAGGGATCACCTGTGTTGTGGAAACATGTTGCTTGAGGAAGAAGGGGTTGAGACCTTTGTAGAAGAAGAGGCAGGCTGTGTGGTGGGCTTCCATTGGCATGGTGTGCACCCCCTGAGACTGCAACAGGAGAAGGCCTGGCATTTGTGTTTTTTTTCTTTCCTCCACCTCCTGGACCCAAGTCTGGTAGTGTTGTTGCTTCAGATGTTGTGCTGGATTTAATCTTGGAAGCCTGATAAGAAAATGTGTTGTCACTGACTATTTTGCAAGTGACCTAGCACGTTTTGAAGATGGTGTGTAACAGGAAAGGATGGCAGAGGAGGAATTCAACTACCAGGGTGGTCCAGCTGACCTCCTGGAAGCCCTTGATAAGGTGTGGCCACAGCATGGAGGATGCTTATCAAAGGTTTGAGTGTACCTCAAGGGCACTGGACAGTAGCACATCACCTCCAATACATGGACAGATGTTGATAAGTTGTCATTTGGGAGAAATGGCTTTACTTTATTGAGCAAGGTGAGTTGCTGTCCAATGGTGCGGGTTATGTGTGTTATTTGGGTCGTGAAGCAGATGTTAGTGTCAGTATGAACTATCAGATATTTGGAACAGACAAGTTTCATTTCACCCAACCATACATAGATTTGAGGTGATGCGGACCAACTGATTTCTGGTCAGCTAGGTTTAAAATAGGCCTTGGACATCCAGGTTTGAATGGTTATGAAGCAGATTTATTTCCCAGTAATGTCACGAGTTGACATTGATGTAGAGCAAATTATTGTACGCATATTTGTGGATGCTCTGGGGAAAAGAGTCACCTCCTCGCTGTATTTCACATATTCCATCTGCACAGGAAGTGGCATCACTGATTTTCCAGACATAATTATCTTTAAACGAATAGGCCAATCAAGGGGACTTAATTTCCCATCATCCACCTGCCCAGGAAGTGGTATCACTGAATTTTTCATGGTCATCTATACAGAGATTGACATCACTGGATTTCCCATCATCCATCTACACAGGTAGTGACATCACTGCATTTCCTATCATCTGTCTGCACAGGAACACACAACAGTGGTTTGCCATAAAACCACCTTCAAAAGAAGAAGACAAGCAAGAGGACTTAATTTCCCATCATCCATCTGCAAAGGAAGTGACATCACCATATTTCCCATCCTCTATCTGAATAGGGATTGACATGGCGGTATTCCCCATAAATCATCTTCACAGGAAGTGACATCCCATCCTGCCTTCCTGCTACTTCAGTCAACACTTCAGGCTGTCCCATTGTCGCGCGGGTGTCCCCAGCAAAGTTTGGACACAGACAAAGGAATTGTCTGTTTGGGCTGTAATGGAGGGACACACAGAAGGTATTGCTTGTTTGGGCATATGAAGGGTGAATACATGCAAAGGTGTAGTCTGTTTGGGCCTGTTAGGGGCATTGGGACAGAAACCCTGTTACACTGAAACTTACAAGGTAAGATATATTTATGTGGCTCACCCAGCTTCTCAAACTTCTAATACCACAATAACACCCAGATGTAGACAACCCAGACACTTTACACAGCATTCAAATATTGCACAGACCCAACCTCATACACTTCTCACTAAATGCCACACTAACTAAAACTACAGAACTTGAACTCATGCTCATTAATGCTTACTCTGCAGTACTCCATGCAGACAGATATCACAGACCCCATCTTCTATCACAAGCGTAACACCCTCTTCATCACAGAACCCCCAACACACCCTCACACATCATGGGCAACCTTCCTCCCAAAGGCTACAGCATCTGTTGTGCAGACTGCGCCCATTGGAGGGAGGAGGCCTCGTTGTCATCCATAGGTTCTCCTTGTCCTACACTGTCTCGTCAAGCAGGTAATGCTCAACTCCATGGAGCTGCTAAAATAAAATGTCCAACTCTCTGTAAGACAGAGCCCCAGCTTCCATCTCATCATCAGGCAGAACAAGGACTTTATTGATGAATTCTCTGATCTGCTCACCATCTCATCCATCCGACATGTCCAAGCACCCTCTTGGCTGACTTCAACCTCCCAGAGAACACAAGGTAAAAAAAAAGAGAACCCCTCTTCAACATCACCAAAACACTCAATGTGGAGCAGCATGTGATACAACCAAGTCACTCTGAAGGCCATGACTACAACCCTGTCTTCTCAATATCAATCCAATTCAAACCACCCTTACTCTTGGACTGAACTGGCCACTTGGTTACTTTTCCATGCCTGTCTGTCTGCTCAGCGTGTGGCTGACAAACCAAGGTCAACACAGAAGAGAAGACAAAACCTTCAGATCTTTCTGAGACTGCTCCAAAGACAACCTAATGCTTGACTCATCTCTCACCCCATCAACTCCCTTGTAAACACTTTCAACACTTTTTGGAAACTATTTGAACACCCACACTCCAATTAAAACATGCATAGGGAAGCAAAACCCTTCAGCACCCTGGTTCTCTAAAGACCTTGCGGACGATTATGACCCTACCGGAGAAAGCAAAGAAAATGGATAGAAAACAGAAGTCTCAATGACTTCATGTTACAGAAGTCCTTTTGTGCAACACAAAGAGAGCTCCTCGCATCAGTCAAAGTAAGGTACTATACCAACATCAACAAAGAAGCCACCAAAAGAAGCAGAATGCTTTTTGAGACAATCAAGCATTGCATCGACCCACACAAGACCCACCTTATCCCTCACTCCACAGAAAAGTGTGAAGCCATCAACCTCTTCTTCAGTGAAAAATGCAGACGTTCTATCAGCATATCAACAACACCAACAACAACTGCTTCATTTCTTAAGCCCACCCCTTCCTGTTGAAATCCGCAATGGTTAGTCTTCTAAGTCTGATGTCTCGCAGATCTCGCCAATACTAAACTCATGCAAAGCCACTGATTTCTTAATCTCGTTCTTTATAAAAACTCTCTAGGGATGCCCTCTCACCCCTACTCACAATTGGCATGTCTCCCTCCCTCAATGCATTTTCCCAGAAGTCTCAAGACAGGAAAGATTCACCCAATGGTAAAGAAACCTACACCAGACCCTAATGCCTCCTCAACTACCAGCCCATCACTCACCTACCATTCATCGGCAACATCATCAAAAAACAGTTTATATTCAACTCTAAGATCACATCAATTGTAAACTTCTCCTGCACAACTACCGGCCTGGCTTCAAGTCATGCTACATCATGGCTGTACACCAAGTAGATAATGCCCTCTACCATGGATGAAGATGGCCTGTGCCTCCTGGTATTGCTGGGCCTATCAGCTGCCTTTGACACACTCAACCATCCCACCCTCTTCGGTCCGTACAGTCTTGAATGGGATTCACTGCCAATGCCCTTCACTGGTCCTCCTACCTTTCCAAATGGCAGCAGTCTGAACATAAGGGCAGCGCGCATGCGTTGCTCGCTCTTGAGGCATGCTGTATTAGGGTATGCACTGGAAGCCCCTCCCACACGCCACCCATATTTGTCATTGGCTTGTGTCATTGTCCTTCATAAATGCTGGATTCTGATTCGTAAGTAGGCTTGTTGGTCCCTGCTTGGTACCGCCTTGTCTGCATGTGTTACCACCCATAACGATTAAACCTTTTAAATGGCTAGTTACACAGTGGTCGTTATATGTGGGTGAGCACTATTATGTTTATTGACTATGGGGACAAACAATGGAGGCTGCTTTTTGTTTGTATTTGCAGCGTGTCTATCGCTTTTCGTAAAAAGCCAATGCCGCTCTAACTTTAAAAGCGGCTGCCCCCTACCCTCACTGCACTCACTGCTTAGTAGCAAAGCTTTTTTGAGTTCTTGCTACTTTTTAGAACAACGCAGCATCCACTTCATGGACACCGCTCGTTCTGTCACCTTTTGTTTTTAAAAAAAAAGTGCATGGCGAGCGCGAGCCCGCTTTAGGGACACCGCGCTCAATTTAATTTTTGTTCTTTTATATAATGTTGAGCGCGGCGCCCGCTTCAGGGACACTGCACTCTATTTCTTTTTTTTATTTTTCAAACTTTAGTGGTGAGCGTGGTGCCCATTTCAGGGACACCGCACTCTGTTTATTTTTTATTTTTTTACTTTATTTGTGAGCACAGCGCCTGCTCCATGGACACTGTGCTCTACAATACACAATAGATCTTGCTTTTGCTACAGTTTGACCTATTGGTATTGTATATGACAATGCTTTTTAATATTTTAAAAGGCATTGCCATTTACAGCGCCAATAGGTCAAAATCTCGCTATTGCGAGACCTATTGCATTGTAAATGCTTGTTTGCTGCTGCTGCGGCGGTTGCTGTGCTGTGACACAGTGTTGTAATTCATGGAGGTAGTAGTCTAGGATGTCATTTATTGGAGATGTGTGGTGAAAGGCTATGGTGGTAGTGCTGTAGTTGGATAGGATGGTGTGTGGCACTACTGTGCTGGGTGGTGACACATCTCTTGTTTGCTGCTGGGGTGTGTGGGCGAGGTACTGCCTCGTGGGGATTGTACTGTGGTGCTAGCCTTGGTGGGGGAGTCCTTTAGTTGTGATGGGTAGTAGTATATGGGTTCTGCTCCATTGGTGCAGTGCCCCATGATGGTGATATAGAGTGTGATACTGAGGGGAAGTTGTGTACATCTGGTGACGCCATGCTGGGCGTTGGTGGTGTTAACTGGAATGATGGTAGTGAGGATTGTGAATTGATGGTGCCAGGCTCAGTGCAATGAGTCTGTGCTGGGAATTTGTGGTGGAGTGCTGGGGTTTGCAGTGCACTGCCAGTGGTACTGGGGCAGTATTTCTAGTGATAATTCAGGGAGGGGGTCGTCTACTTTACTTAAAGTGTGTCAGTTTAATGCAGCGGTTGGCGGTGCAATGTTGTGCATGGTGCAGTGGTACGGTGTGGGGCATTGGTGGGACTGAAGTTGCAATGCTTGAGTGAAGTTGGAGTTCTAGGGGATGTTGTTGTGCTGCTGGTTTGATACTGTCTTGCTGGTGTGAAGCACTGAGAGGGAACGGTTGCTGTGCTAGGGACTGGGGGTGTTGTTCTTTGGTAAGGTGACACTGAGGTGATAGGGTGGTGCTCAGGGATGATAGCACAATGCGGCGGCGGTAGTGTGGTGCTGCAGGGCGGTGTGGGGGCAGATGGTGCTGCATTGCTGCAGGTGGGAAGATGATACTGGGTGCTGGTTGAGTTGCACTGGGGTGAGGATGTGGTGTCGGGAAGGGGGGGTTGCAGTATGGGCCAGGATAATGCTGTCTAGGGGATGTGCTGCTATGTTGGGGTATTGTAATATGTAAACGCCGTCCCTCTCACATGCGGGAGACTTCACCAGCTGCTTCACCGGTTCGGGTGACCAGCGGCAACACAATCAAAGCTGGCTGACAGCCATAACCCATGTATAGGGTCTCACAATAATTAGTAGCTGCATATTCTGAGTACTCGTCTGCATCAAAGAATATAGAATCTACTTCATGAGGAAACTTTAATTAAATGGAATTCTGGGTTCTGTTACCCTTGAGACCATGTACTACTATTTACTTTCGGGACGGAAGTACAACCGACTAGAAGGACTGTAATCATAGGAATTTAGCCCTGAAGAAGTCGCCGTGTACTTTATGGTAGCGACGAAACACGTGTTGGCTAAGCTAAGACTCTGTACCAAGGAACGCACAACAAGGACAATAAATCTTACAACCACACAGAGCAGTGGATGGACAGTGTTTCTTTCTTTCCTATACTCATTACTGTACTAACTTAAATCTATCTACCACTACAGAGTGCAGGGGACCTTGGAGTTCTTTGTCTGTGGTTTACCACAATCGAGGGGAG